>NC_090266.1:679663237-679964637 GCF_040414725.1 Anabrus simplex
TATCATTATAGACTAGTATGCCTTTCAGCGTTCAGTCTGTAAGCCTCTGAGAATTTACTAAACGTCGCCATAATCCTCGATTTGCAACTAGTGTTGTGGCCTCATTTAGTTCTATACCTCTTATCTTTAAATCGTTAGAAACCGAGTCTAACCATCGTCGTCTTGGTCTCCCTCTACTTCTCCTACCCTCCATAGCAGAGTCCATTATTCTCCTAGGTAACCTATCCTCCTCCATTCGCCTCACATGACCACACCACCTAAGCCGGTTTATGCCTACAGCTTCACCCATCGAGTTAATTCCTAAATTAGCCTTTATCTCCTCAGTCCGAGTACCCTCCTGCCATTGTTCCCACCTGTTTGTACCAGCAATCATTCTTGCTACTTTCATGTCTGTTACTTCTAACTTATGAATAAGATATCCTGAGTCCACCCACCTTTCACTCCCGTAAAGCAAAGTTGGTCTGAAAACAGATCGATGTAAAAATAGTTTCGTCTGGGAGCTGACTTCCTTCTTACAGAATACTGCTGATCGCAACTGCGAGCTCACTGCATTAGCTTTACGACACCTTGATTCAATCTCACTTACTATATTACCATCCTGGGAGAACACACAACCTAAACACTTGAAATTATCGACCTGTTCTAGCTTTGTATCACCAACGTGACATTCAATTCTGTTGAATTTCTTACCTACTGACATCAATTTAGTCTTCGAGAGGCTAATTTTCATACCATACTCATTGCACCTATTTTTAAGTTCCAAGATATTAGACTGCAGGCTTTCGGCACAGTCTGCCATTAAGACCAAGTCGTCAGCATAGGTCAAACTGTTTACTACATTTCCACCTAACTGAATCCCTCCCTTCCATTTTATACCTTTCAGCAGATGATCCATGTAAACTACGAACAGCAAAGGTGAAAGATTACAGCCTTGTCTAACTCCTGTAAGTACCCTGAATCAAGAACTCATTCTACCATCAATTCTCACAGAAGCCCAATTATCAATGTAAATGCCTTTGATTGATTTTAATAATCTACCTTTAATTCCATAGTCCCCCAGTATAGTGAACATCTTTTCCCTCGGTACCCTGTCATATGCCTTCTCTAGATCTACGAAACATAAACACAACTGCCTGTTCCTCTCGTAACATTTTTCAATTACCTGGCGCATACTGAAAATCTGATCCTGACAGCCTCTCTGTGGTCTGAAACCACACTGGTTTTCATCCAACTTCCTCTCAACGACAGATCGCACCCTCCCTTCCAAGATGCCAGTGAATAATTTGCCTGGTATACTAATCAATGAGATACCTCGATAGTTGTTGCAATCCTTCCTGTTCCCTTGCTTATAGATAGGTGCAATTACTGCTTTTTTCCAATCTGAAGGTACCTTACCAACACTCCACGCTAATCTTACCACTCTATGAAGCCATTTCATCCCTGCCTTCCCACTATACTTCACCATTTCAGGTCCAATTTCATCTATTCCTGCTGCCTTATGACAATGGAGTTTATTTACTATCCTTTCCACTTCCTCAAGCATAATTTCACCAACATCATTTTCCTCCTCCCCATGAGCTTGGCTGTTTGCAACACCACCATGATGATTTCCTTTTACATTGAGAAGATGTTCAAAATATTCCCTCCACCTCTCCAGTGATTCCCTGGAATCTATTATGAGTTCACCTGAATTACTCAAAACACTGTTCATTTCCTTTTTCCCTCCCTTCCTAAGATTCTTTATTACTGTCCAGAAAGGTATCCCTGCTGCTTGACCTAGCCTTCCCAGGTTATTACCAAAATCTTCCCACGACTTCTTTTTGGATTCAACAACTATTTGTTTCGCTCTGTTTCTTTATCTACGTAAAAATCCCTGTGTGCCTCGGCCCTTGTTTGGAGCCATTTCTGATAAGCCTCCTTTTTACGTTTACAGGCTGCTCTCACTTCATCATTCCACCAAGATGTTCGCCTTTTCCCATCTTTACACACAGTTGTTCCTAGGCATTCCCTTGCTGTTTCTATTACAGCATCCCTGTATGCCACCCATTCACTTTCTATATCCTGAACCTGCTTACTGTCTACTGTTCGAAACTTCTCACTAATCATATCTATGTACTTCTGTCTAATTTCCTCGTCCTGGAGAGTTTCTACCCTTATTCGTTTGCAGACAGATTTCACTTTCTCTACCCTAGTCCTAGAGATACTTAGTTCACTACGGATCAGATAGTGGTCTGTATCATCGAAAAATCCGCGGAAAACTCGTACATTCCTAACAGATTTCCTGAATTCAAAGTCGGTTAAGATATAGTCTATTATGGGTCTGGTACCCCTAGCCTACCATATGTAGCGGTGAATAGCCTTATGCTTGAAGAATGTATTCGTAACAGCTAAATCCATACTAGCACAGAAGTCCAGCAAACGCTTCCCATTCCTATTAGCTTCCATATCTTCCCCACATTTACTAATCACCCTTTCGTATCCTTCAGTTCTATTCCCAACTCTCGCATTGAAATCGCCCATTAGCACTATTCTATCTTTGCTGTTGACCCTGACCACGATGTCACTCAATGCTTCATAAAACTTGTCAACTTCATCCTCATCTGCACCCTCACATGGTGAATACACGGACACAATTCTTGTCCTAATTCCTCCCACTGACAAATCTACCCACATCATTCGCTCATTTACGTGCCTAACAGAAACTATGTTGCGTGCAATGGTACTACTGATAAAGAGCCCTACCCCAGACTCTGTCCTTCCCTTTCTAACACCCGTCAAGTACACTTTATAATCTCCTATCTCTTCCTCATTATCTCCCCTTACCCGAATATCACTTACTCCCAGCACATCCAGATGCATCCTCTTTGCTGACTCAGCCAGTTCTACCTTCTTTCTTCCATAAGCCCTGTTACCGTGTTTTTGTGGTAGTTATGCATGAAAGAAGGTGCTGGGTGGTGAATAGGTCTCAAGCTACTAAAGTGAAATTAATTTTAAAATTTAACCAGGTTATATTTTCTTTTTGAAATTAGGTAACAACAAATAGAACAGGTACTTAGTAGCCGAAACACGATTGAAAAATACATTTACATAGGTACCCCATTTGGGGCTTCAAAAGTCAGAAACATAATTCTTGAGCAATGAGCCCAACCTTACAATGAACACCATACAACAAAGGGGCCGAAAACCCCCAAACATGCCAGAAACATTTGCTTCCAATTACACCCAAAAGCCTCCTTGAGGCAGAAACACAATTTTCAAGAAAGGGCAACTTCCCCCTAAAATACAAGCCTATCATAGGCCACTCCGAACTCCACCTTTAAGCTGTCCTCAAAGGACAAATACACAGGGGTAAAATACCCAACCTACTGAGGTCTGTTAAATGACAAGAAGGTTAATACATGACCTCTAAAATACAATTTGAGAGGAGGCGAATTTGCACTCCTAATACACTTTGCTTAAGACCTACTTGGCACTAGGCCGTTAATACAAGGGCTAATCCCATACTACAGAGGTGACTTAATAGCAATTTACATTACATTACGGAAGAATTGGTTGAGAAAAATAAGTTCACCTCAAGACGATGTGAGTGGGAGCTCGAGAGGGTTAAGCACTCTCTATCCCGATATTTCGTTTTAAAAGGGAATATATGAAAAGAGTAGTTACATTTTAGGAAAAGGTTACATGGTTGAACGCTTAGAACCCGCCCCGAAAGTTAAACTGCTGAGCTAGCAAAGAAAGAAGTTATTAATCGGCCATTACCTTGTTGTTGACCGCTGCCGAAGAAAGAGGCGCATCCCGCCCCCTGCTATGTACTTAACACACTGAAAGATGGAACAGAAGTGGCCCGGAGACCCGAAAATCAGCAGTTTATATCCTCTCGCGGAAGGTTCTAGGCGTTAGGGGAAAGAAAACACCCTCCCACAAACTCTTTATTGGGTAGGACCCCGCAACAGATTCAAGTTGGGGGAAGATACACCAGATTGGTCAGAAATTAATAGAAGAAATTCGGGATTGGATACATTCATAACAAGGGGAAGAAAGGGGTAAATATTGCCAACTTAAACAATGACAGAAAGAAATTTAACAAAGAACAAACTCTTGAAATTAAATTTTCTCCAAAAAAAAAGTTCTTTGACTCCGCACTAGGTTGCACTATTGTAGATCTTCAGTAGTGTCCTCTAGAAGAGAAAGTTCACACTTCTTACTTCAAGCGAAACAAAAACACATCAAAAGTGACACAGTTCTAAAACTCCAAAATTTACAGGTAGTGACATCTTCTGAGAAAGTAGAGAATTAATAGCGTAGATAAAGTTCAGACTTCCTCCAGCAGAGGAGTTTCAACTGGCGCACATTTTAAATTAGCGGAGTGGAGGTGTACCGCCCGGTACAGACCTCCCCCCCCCCAAAAGTTCCTCCAGGGGTGACACATGAAATTGTTTGAAACAAGGTCCAAGTTATGCTGTGGATATGAAGATTGATTGCAGAAGCATTTATAAGATTTCTTAATTTGGTTTGATTTAGTTTCAACATTTGTTGTTGCAGGTGAAGTACAGTCTTTATGTTTGTAGAAGTTGAGTTCCGAAGATAAACTTTTAATACTTAAAGGTGATGAAAAATTTTGCATTGTCCACCAAATATTGCAGTTAAATTCCCAAGTGTAGTCATTACTTATAGTAACTGTTCATGTAGTTGATGGTGATGAAGTGGGATGGCCAAACCGGCCGTTGCGGCTTGCGTCCAAAGGAGGCCGCTCGGACCCCTCAAGTACCCTGAGATACCGCTCGCCCGCACTATGAGGGGAGCAGAGGTGTTGAAGCACGCCGCGCCCGCGGTGAACATATACAGGCTGCGGGCAAGTAGCAGGTCGTGCGCCGCACATCAGCCTTGGCCGGGAGGAGAGCTCCGGCTCGCCGTGCACATGTCGTCCTCGCTGGGGCCGAGGGGGCCCGTCCTCGAACTCAGCCGTGGCACAGCGCCGCGCGGCTGCGGGGGCACTGAAACATTAAAGCTAGGCCGCAGAATTGTGTTGGACCATCATGTTTCTTTTGAGGGCACAGGCATGTAGAGAGATTGAGGGGCCAGCGGCGTGCAGATATCCATGGCATTTCATCTAAGCCAGCCACTGTGTGTAGTGGAGCAGGAGACGGGAGCGTGGTAATGGCCGTGGCAAGGACAGGATGGCAGTTTAACAATCGGGGGAGGTTTACAAGAAATGCTTACATATAAAATAAAATAGAAGGAGCAGAATGCCTTAAGAGTGTAACTCAAAAAAAATATAACCTTCATATTCCTTTCAAATTATATGAAGCAAGTTGACACAAAATTTACACTGGTTTCACCTGTGACAGGTGAACCCTAAATATCCTCTCGGTGGCTGGATTGCTTACTAACAACGTAACTGGCGTAAGGAAATCGAGAATAACACATGGCCCATGGAATCTGGGGGCAAGCTTGCCCGCGGGAACAAAATTTTTGACCATTACTTGATCACCTATCTTTAAAGGGGTGGGTCTCCGTCCACGATCATACCTTTCTCTAACCTTTTCATGAGATACTTTAAGATTAGCTTTAGCCTTCTTCCAAAGATCTTTAATATTATCCGGATCTATTGTCTCAGGCAGAATGTCACTCAGAGACCAGAGGTTAGAGAGCGGCGTGTTGGGAACAAACTTAAACATCAAAGAAGCTGGAGTGAATTTATGTGATTCATGAACCGCTGAATTCAAAGCAAAAGCTAACCAATGCAGGGACGTGTCCCACCTGGAATGATCATCATGATGATAGGCAATCAGTGCGGACCTGAGATTACGATTAACCCGTTCAGCCAGAGATGGTTGAGGGTAATAAGCAGAAGTAGTTACATGAGAGATGGACAAGTCAAAACAGAATTTACGAAAAAGATTAGATGTAAAAGCCTTAGCATTATCAGATACAATATATTGGCACGGACCAAAAGAAGCAAAAATAGAATTTAAGCAAGTAATTGTAGACTGAGCGGTAGCCAGCTTAGTCGGAAATAACCAAGAAAATCTGGTAAAACCATCCACACACACAAGGATGAACTTGTTGGCATTACCCTTTGACTGGGGGAATGGTCCTACGTAATCAATATACAGGCGTTCCATGGGGCGCAACGCTTGCTGAGAAGACAAGAGGCCTACCTTGGTGGACATGGTTGGTTTACTAATCAAACAGGATTTACAAGCCTTTACTAGTTCACGGATTTCACCGTCCATACCTTTCCAGATGAACATTTCACGAATCTTTTCACGAGTTTTACAGATTCCAAGATGCCCCCCTAATGGGGTCTCATGATAATATTTGAAGATCATAGGTACAAGAACCGCTGGAACAACAACCTTCATCATCTTATCATGCCTCGAAGGGCAGCATAGAACACCATTCCTCAGAACATAAGGGACAACATGTTCCCCAGAAGAAAGGGTTTCCATTATCGGAGCCAGCGTCGGATCTTCACGTTGGTATTTCTCGATATCCCTAAAGAGCATGGGGGCATCCGTTAAGATGGCATTAACATCAGATAGTATGGACTCGGGAGGTGATGAACTGTCGACCGGTTCTTGGGTCTCGACGTCGTTTGAAAACATACGGCTGAGTCCATCAGCAACAACATTTTCGGTACCTCTGATATGTCTAACATCAACCTGGAAGGCAGAAATACGGATGGCCCAGCGGGCTATACGACCAGTACGACGCGGCCTACCTAAGACCCAGCTTAAGGCTTGATTATCTGTCTCCAGGTCGAATTTAACATGTTCCAGATAGAGACGGAACTTCTCTAAGGCGAATAAGACTGCCAAACCTTCGAGCTCATAGATGGAATACTTGGCTTCTTGAGCCGACAAAGTCCTAGATGCATAGGCGATGGGTCGCCTCCCTAGTTCAGTCTCTTGAAGAAGGACTGCAGCTACTGCTGACGACGATGCGTCGGTTTGGACAATGAATGTCTTCGAGAAATCAGGCATAGCAAGTACAGGGGCATTACAAAGAGCTAATTTAAGGTCTTCAAAAGCGGCTTGTTGAGAAGGTCCCCACTCGAATTTGATGCCTTTCCTACGAAGAATGTTTAAGGGCGCCGCTCTATTAGCGAAGTTAGGAATAAACTTCCTGAAGAAATTCACCATACCAATGAACCTGGCGATACCTTTAATGTCCTTGGGAGGTTTAAAATCACGAATGGCCTGTGTTCTAGAATGATCGACTGCTACACCATCAGGTGACACAATATGCCCTAGGAAAGACATAGAGGGCTTAGCAAAGGCAACCTTGGACAACTTAACCGTTAACCCAGCCTTACGAAGGCGGTCGAGAACTTCTCGCAGATGATCTAGATGTTCTTCAAAAGTCTCTGAAAATACGACGACATCATCTAAATAGTGATATAAGTACTCAAATTTGATGTCGGAGAAGACCCTATCTAGTAGCCTAGTGAGTACAGCTGCTCCCGTGGGGAGCCCGAAAGGCACGCGGTTGTATTCGAATAAATTCCAGTCCGTGGCAAACGCTGTAAGATGTTTAGACTCTTCGGCAAGGGGAATTTGATTATAGGCCTGATTCAAGTCCAAGATGGTGAAGAACTTGGCCTTACGAAACCATGAAAAACAAGAATGAAGGTCAGGAAGGGGCACAGATTGCAACACCACCTTCCGATTGAGAGCCCTGTAATCAATGACAGGCCTGAAGCCTCCTTGGAGTTTCGGGACCAAAAAAATAGGTGAAGAATACGCTGACTTAGAGGGCCTAATAATACCGTCCTTCAGCATCTGATCGATGATTTCTTTCAGAGCCTTCATTTTAGGTGGAGATAGCCTATAAGGTGGAAAACGGACAAGAATCGAATCCGTGACCTCAATTTTGTATTCAATAAGGTCAGTAACACCAAGAGTATCAGAGAACACCTCGGGAAATGACTGACACAGTTTGCGAATACTATCAGCCTGCTCCTCAGTTAGATGTCTAAGGTCTAACAACATCTCATCCTGGGTAGGCGAAATAGACGAACATGACACAGAATTACACTTTAATAGTGGGATTTTACAATTAGAAGCAAATTTGAATGTGCACGACCTAGACTGGAGATCGAGCACAAGACCAGTGTGAGAAATAAAGTCAGCTCCCAATATAATGGGGCAAGACAATTGCTTGGCCACAAACAATTTAACTTTCCATGTAAACTTAAAAATACGAATCTTGACCAGTAAGGAACCTAGAATTTCTAATGGAGATGAATTAGCCGAAACGTATTGAACAGGAGAAGAGACATAGTCAGGAAGTTTACAAACCGATTCCAATTTAGAATACCATTCAGCCGAAATAATCGAACAAACACTGCCTGAATCTAAGAGAGCTGTTATAGGCTCGTTATTTAACTCAATCTTAAGAAAAGGAACAGGTGCGGGGGTATCCGCCGCAATCCTAAGACATTCTTTAGGGCATTCAAAAGATGAATTTGAAGGCTGATCGTTCTCTGCATTTACAACCTGTTTACCAGGGGCTGAGTCTCGGGAAGATGGATTAGTCGACTCAGCCGAAGCCACTAGTCACCTTTTATTATTGGCATAGGTCGAATTTGCACCAGAAGTTGAGCAGGAGGGGGTGCTATTCGAGTTTGGGCAATTCTTGGCGATATGTGAGAAGGCCCCACATTTAAAACAGCCTTGTGCTGAACCAGCTCCATTATTTGCCCTACTACTTTTGACCAATGGACATTTATTGCGAAGATGGTCAGGCGACCCGCAAGCATAACATTTACGGGGTGTGACTGGTCGGCGAGGTGGAGGCCGAGTATTACTAAACGAAGGAGGAGGTTTTTTTGCCACACGCAAGGAATCGGCGTACCTAACTCCTTCCGCTGAGACGGCCAACGCTTCAAGTTCAGAGAAAGTTTGCGGGCACGCCGCGAAACACAAGTATGACCTATAAGATGGTGAAATGCCTTCTACAATAGCCTGTACAATCTGATCTTCAGGAAAATGAAGGGCAAACACCCTAGTGTAAAACTTAATGTCCTGTATGAAATCAGCCAAGTTTTCATCCAAGCGCTGTACACGATAATAGTACTTCTGAATAAGGGAGGACCTAGCCCTAGCCGGGATGAAATTAGCTAGCAAATGGGCATGGAAATCCTCAATAGATGATTGCTCGGCAATGGCTCTTACGATTTTATCTGAGAGAATACCAATAGCATACGGATAAATAATTTGCAAAATTTGACATGGAGAAAGAGAAAACACAAGGGCATGATCCTGAAATTCAACTAGAAATCTTAAAAATGAAATTTCATCACTGGTGGTATTAACAGAAAACTTAGAAATACCTCTGAGCAACATTGCCAATGGATGAGGCAAGCTGCTAAACCCAGGTGACATAGTAGGTAAAGGTTTCAATGGCAAGGAAGTTAATTCAGAACGGATGTTACTCAATGATGCACGACGTTCAGATTCGTTGTCCAATGGGGCAGGGATAGTTTGAGCAGCAACGGTTATCCTATTAACTTCTCCCTTGGGAGGCGCTTCCTCACTACCTGCATTCACAATGGTGGGTTGATCAGATTTGGGAGGAACTTCCCCAGTCAACAATAGAGTGACCTTACTAGATAATTCGGAAATATTTTCCAGGAGCGTACTAGCTTCCTTCCTCTGAACGTCATTCAGTTTTAGAGACAACAGATCGTTAACCCTATTCGAAAAATGATATAGCCTGCCTTGCACACGCTTAATTTGATTCGGAGACGGATCATTTTCATCAAAAAAACTAACTACAGAAGCTAGCCCAGTAATATTCTCGACGATCGTGGAAAGAGAGTCATCAATTTCTTTCTCTCCCAAATTGGGGATGGAAATGGGCAAATCTAGGGACTCTCTAAGCTTGTTAGTGTCTACTGCAACCGTGCCTCCAGATTGCACATTTCTGATAGTTAATTCATAGATCAACTCCTCTTTGCGCAAATAATTAAGATGGAGAACATCGCGAGGGCCGGGCATGGTGACAGAACAATTTTGAAAAACTCAAAAAATTCCAGCAACTGGGAAAATAGTTAGAGTTCGGAACAAACAATATTTAGCCGTCAAAAGGGGCTAAATTGAGACCCATTCAACCACGCTCTGCTACCACTTGTTACCGTGTTTTTGTGGTAGTTATGCATGAAAGAAGGTGCTGGGTGGTGAATAGGTCTCAAGCTACTAAAGTGAAATTAATTTTAAAATTTAACCAGGTTATATTTTCTTTTTGAAATTAGGTAACAACAAATAGAACAGGTACTTAGTAGCCGAAACACGATTGAAAAATACATTTACATAGGTACCCCATTTGGGGCTTCAAAAGTCAGAAACATAATTCTTGAGCAATGAGCCCAACCTTACAATGAACACCATACAACAAAGGGGCCGAAAACCCCCAAACATGCCAGAAACATTTGCTTCCAATTACACCCAAAAGCCTCCTTGAGGCAGAAACACAATTTTCAAGAAAGGGCAACTTCCCCCTAAAATACAAGCCTATCATAGGCCACTCCGAACTCCACCTTTAAGCTGTCCTCAAAGGACAAATACACAGGGGTAAAATACCCAACCTACTGAGGTCTGTTAAATGACAAGAAGGTTAATACATGACCTCTAAAATACAATTTGAGAGGAGGCGAATTTGCACTCCTAATACACTTTGCTTAAGACCTACTTGGCACTAGGCCGTTAATACAAGGGCTAATCCCATACTACAGAGGTGACTTAATAGCAATTTACATTACATTACGGAAGAATTGGTTGAGAAAAATAAGTTCACCTCAAGACGATGTGAGTGGGAGCTCGAGAGGGTTAAGCACTCTCTATCCCGATATTTCGTTTTAAAAGGGAATATATGAAAAGAGTAGTTACATTTTAGGAAAAGGTTACATGGTTGAACGCTTAGAACCCGCCCCGAAAGTTAAACTGCTGAGCTAGCAAAGAAAGAAGTTATTAATCGGCCATTACCTTGTTGTTGACCGCTGCCGAAGAAAGAGGCGCATCCCGCCCCCTGCTATGTACTTAACACACTGAAAGATGGAACAGAAGTGGCCCGGAGACCCGAAAATCAGCAGTTTATATCCTCTCGCGGAAGGTTCTAGGCGTTAGGGGAAAGAAAACACCCTCCCACAAACTCTTTATTGGGTAGGACCCCGCAACAGATTCAAGTTGGGGGAAGATACACCAGATTGGTCAGAAATTAATAGAAGAAATTCGGGATTGGATACATTCATAACAAGGGGAAGAAAGGGGTAAATATTGCCAACTTAAACAATGACAGAAAGAAATTTAACAAAGAACAAACTCTTGAAATTAAATTTTCTCCAAAAAAAAAGTTCTTTGACTCCGCACTAGGTTGCACTATTGTAGATCTTCAGTAGTGTCCTCTAGAAGAGAAAGTTCACACTTCTTACTTCAAGCGAAACAAAAACACATCAAAAGTGACACAGTTCTAAAACTCCAAAATTTACAGGTAGTGACATCTTCTGAGAAAGTAGAGAATTAATAGCGTAGATAAAGTTCAGACTTCCTCCAGCAGAGGAGTTTCAACTGGCGCACATTTTAAATTAGCGGAGTGGAGGTGTACCGCCCGGTACAGACCTCCCCCCCCCAAAAGTTCCTCCAGGGGTGACACATGAAATTGTTTGAAACAAGGTCCAAGTTATGCTGTGGATATGAAGATTGATTGCAGAAGCATTTATAAGATTTCTTAATTTGGTTTGATTTAGTTTCAACATTTGTTGTTGCAGGTGAAGTAC
Organism: Anabrus simplex; assembly: GCF_040414725.1. Lineage (NCBI taxonomy): Eukaryota > Metazoa > Arthropoda > Insecta > Orthoptera > Tettigoniidae > Anabrus > Anabrus simplex. The sequence goes on from NC_090266.1 coordinate 679,675,017, forward strand.
AGTCTTTATGTTTGTAGAAGTTGAGTTCCGAAGATAAACTTTTAATACTTAAAGGTGATGAAAAATTTTGCATTGTCCACCAAATATTGCAGTTAAATTCCCAAGTGTAGTCATTACTTATAGTAACTGTTCATGTAGTTGATGGTGATGAAGTGGGATGGCCAAACCGGCCGTTGCGGCTTGCGTCCAAAGGAGGCCGCTCGGACCCCTCAAGTACCCTGAGATACCGCTCGCCCGCACTATGAGGGGAGCAGAGGTGTTGAAGCACGCCGCGCCCGCGGTGAACATATACAGGCTGCGGGCAAGTAGCAGGTCGTGCGCCGCACATCAGCCTTGGCCGGGAGGAGAGCTCCGGCTCGCCGTGCACATGTCGTCCTCGCTGGGGCCGAGGGGGCCCGTCCTCGAACTCAGCCGTGGCACAGCGCCGCGCGGCTGCGGGGGCACTGAAACATTAAAGCTAGGCCGCAGAATTGTGTTGGACCATCATGTTTCTTTTGAGGGCACAGGCATGTAGAGAGATTGAGGGGCCAGCGGCGTGCAGATATCCATGGCATTTCATCTAAGCCAGCCACTGTGTGTAGTGGAGCAGGAGACGGGAGCGTGGTAATGGCCGTGGCAAGGACAGGATGGCAGTTTAACAATCGGGGGAGGTTTACAAGAAATGCTTACATATAAAATAAAATAGAAGGAGCAGAATGCCTTAAGAGTGTAACTCAAAAAAAATATAACCTTCATATTCCTTTCAAATTATATGAAGCAAGTTGACACAAAATTTACACTGGTTTCACCTGTGACAGGTGAACCCTAAATATCCTCTCGGTGGCTGGATTGCTTACTAACAACGTAACTGGCGTAAGGAAATCGAGAATAACACATGGCCCATGGAATCTGGGGGCAAGCTTGCCCGCGGGAACAAAATTTTTGACCATTACTTGATCACCTATCTTTAAAGGGGTGGGTCTCCGTCCACGATCATACCTTTCTCTAACCTTTTCATGAGATACTTTAAGATTAGCTTTAGCCTTCTTCCAAAGATCTTTAATATTATCCGGATCTATTGTCTCAGGCAGAATGTCACTCAGAGACCAGAGGTTAGAGAGCGGCGTGTTGGGAACAAACTTAAACATCAAAGAAGCTGGAGTGAATTTATGTGATTCATGAACCGCTGAATTCAAAGCAAAAGCTAACCAATGCAGGGACGTGTCCCACCTGGAATGATCATCATGATGATAGGCAATCAGTGCGGACCTGAGATTACGATTAACCCGTTCAGCCAGAGATGGTTGAGGGTAATAAGCAGAAGTAGTTACATGAGAGATGGACAAGTCAAAACAGAATTTACGAAAAAGATTAGATGTAAAAGCCTTAGCATTATCAGATACAATATATTGGCACGGACCAAAAGAAGCAAAAATAGAATTTAAGCAAGTAATTGTAGACTGAGCGGTAGCCAGCTTAGTCGGAAATAACCAAGAAAATCTGGTAAAACCATCCACACACACAAGGATGAACTTGTTGGCATTACCCTTTGACTGGGGGAATGGTCCTACGTAATCAATATACAGGCGTTCCATGGGGCGCAACGCTTGCTGAGAAGACAAGAGGCCTACCTTGGTGGACATGGTTGGTTTACTAATCAAACAGGATTTACAAGCCTTTACTAGTTCACGGATTTCACCGTCCATACCTTTCCAGATGAACATTTCACGAATCTTTTCACGAGTTTTACAGATTCCAAGATGCCCCCCTAATGGGGTCTCATGATAATATTTGAAGATCATAGGTACAAGAACCGCTGGAACAACAACCTTCATCATCTTATCATGCCTCGAAGGGCAGCATAGAACACCATTCCTCAGAACATAAGGGACAACATGTTCCCCAGAAGAAAGGGTTTCCATTATCGGAGCCAGCGTCGGATCTTCACGTTGGTATTTCTCGATATCCCTAAAGAGCATGGGGGCATCCGTTAAGATGGCATTAACATCAGATAGTATGGACTCGGGAGGTGATGAACTGTCGACCGGTTCTTGGGTCTCGACGTCGTTTGAAAACATACGGCTGAGTCCATCAGCAACAACATTTTCGGTACCTCTGATATGTCTAACATCAACCTGGAAGGCAGAAATACGGATGGCCCAGCGGGCTATACGACCAGTACGACGCGGCCTACCTAAGACCCAGCTTAAGGCTTGATTATCTGTCTCCAGGTCGAATTTAACATGTTCCAGATAGAGACGGAACTTCTCTAAGGCGAATAAGACTGCCAAACCTTCGAGCTCATAGATGGAATACTTGGCTTCTTGAGCCGACAAAGTCCTAGATGCATAGGCGATGGGTCGCCTCCCTAGTTCAGTCTCTTGAAGAAGGACTGCAGCTACTGCTGACGACGATGCGTCGGTTTGGACAATGAATGTCTTCGAGAAATCAGGCATAGCAAGTACAGGGGCATTACAAAGAGCTAATTTAAGGTCTTCAAAAGCGGCTTGTTGAGAAGGTCCCCACTCGAATTTGATGCCTTTCCTACGAAGAATGTTTAAGGGCGCCGCTCTATTAGCGAAGTTAGGAATAAACTTCCTGAAGAAATTCACCATACCAATGAACCTGGCGATACCTTTAATGTCCTTGGGAGGTTTAAAATCACGAATGGCCTGTGTTCTAGAATGATCGACTGCTACACCATCAGGTGACACAATATGCCCTAGGAAAGACATAGAGGGCTTAGCAAAGGCAACCTTGGACAACTTAACCGTTAACCCAGCCTTACGAAGGCGGTCGAGAACTTCTCGCAGATGATCTAGATGTTCTTCAAAAGTCTCTGAAAATACGACGACATCATCTAAATAGTGATATAAGTACTCAAATTTGATGTCGGAGAAGACCCTATCTAGTAGCCTAGTGAGTACAGCTGCTCCCGTGGGGAGCCCGAAAGGCACGCGGTTGTATTCGAATAAATTCCAGTCCGTGGCAAACGCTGTAAGATGTTTAGACTCTTCGGCAAGGGGAATTTGATTATAGGCCTGATTCAAGTCCAAGATGGTGAAGAACTTGGCCTTACGAAACCATGAAAAACAAGAATGAAGGTCAGGAAGGGGCACAGATTGCAACACCACCTTCCGATTGAGAGCCCTGTAATCAATGACAGGCCTGAAGCCTCCTTGGAGTTTCGGGACCAAAAAAATAGGTGAAGAATACGCTGACTTAGAGGGCCTAATAATACCGTCCTTCAGCATCTGATCGATGATTTCTTTCAGAGCCTTCATTTTAGGTGGAGATAGCCTATAAGGTGGAAAACGGACAAGAATCGAATCCGTGACCTCAATTTTGTATTCAATAAGGTCAGTAACACCAAGAGTATCAGAGAACACCTCGGGAAATGACTGACACAGTTTGCGAATACTATCAGCCTGCTCCTCAGTTAGATGTCTAAGGTCTAACAACATCTCATCCTGGGTAGGCGAAATAGACGAACATGACACAGAATTACACTTTAATAGTGGGATTTTACAATTAGAAGCAAATTTGAATGTGCACGACCTAGACTGGAGATCGAGCACAAGACCAGTGTGAGAAATAAAGTCAGCTCCCAATATAATGGGGCAAGACAATTGCTTGGCCACAAACAATTTAACTTTCCATGTAAACTTAAAAATACGAATCTTGACCAGTAAGGAACCTAGAATTTCTAATGGAGATGAATTAGCCGAAACGTATTGAACAGGAGAAGAGACATAGTCAGGAAGTTTACAAACCGATTCCAATTTAGAATACCATTCAGCCGAAATAATCGAACAAACACTGCCTGAATCTAAGAGAGCTGTTATAGGCTCGTTATTTAACTCAATCTTAAGAAAAGGAACAGGTGCGGGGGTATCCGCCGCAATCCTAAGACATTCTTTAGGGCATTCAAAAGATGAATTTGAAGGCTGATCGTTCTCTGCATTTACAACCTGTTTACCAGGGGCTGAGTCTCGGGAAGATGGATTAGTCGACTCAGCCGAAGCCACTAGTCACCTTTTATTATTGGCATAGGTCGAATTTGCACCAGAAGTTGAGCAGGAGGGGGTGCTATTCGAGTTTGGGCAATTCTTGGCGATATGTGAGAAGGCCCCACATTTAAAACAGCCTTGTGCTGAACCAGCTCCATTATTTGCCCTACTACTTTTGACCAATGGACATTTATTGCGAAGATGGTCAGGCGACCCGCAAGCATAACATTTACGGGGTGTGACTGGTCGGCGAGGTGGAGGCCGAGTATTACTAAACGAAGGAGGAGGTTTTTTTGCCACACGCAAGGAATCGGCGTACCTAACTCCTTCCGCTGAGACGGCCAACGCTTCAAGTTCAGAGAAAGTTTGCGGGCACGCCGCGAAACACAAGTATGACCTATAAGATGGTGAAATGCCTTCTACAATAGCCTGTACAATCTGATCTTCAGGAAAATGAAGGGCAAACACCCTAGTGTAAAACTTAATGTCCTGTATGAAATCAGCCAAGTTTTCATCCAAGCGCTGTACACGATAATAGTACTTCTGAATAAGGGAGGACCTAGCCCTAGCCGGGATGAAATTAGCTAGCAAATGGGCATGGAAATCCTCAATAGATGATTGCTCGGCAATGGCTCTTACGATTTTATCTGAGAGAATACCAATAGCATACGGATAAATAATTTGCAAAATTTGACATGGAGAAAGAGAAAACACAAGGGCATGATCCTGAAATTCAACTAGAAATCTTAAAAATGAAATTTCATCACTGGTGGTATTAACAGAAAACTTAGAAATACCTCTGAGCAACATTGCCAATGGATGAGGCAAGCTGCTAAACCCAGGTGACATAGTAGGTAAAGGTTTCAATGGCAAGGAAGTTAATTCAGAACGGATGTTACTCAATGATGCACGACGTTCAGATTCGTTGTCCAATGGGGCAGGGATAGTTTGAGCAGCAACGGTTATCCTATTAACTTCTCCCTTGGGAGGCGCTTCCTCACTACCTGCATTCACAATGGTGGGTTGATCAGATTTGGGAGGAACTTCCCCAGTCAACAATAGAGTGACCTTACTAGATAATTCGGAAATATTTTCCAGGAGCGTACTAGCTTCCTTCCTCTGAACGTCATTCAGTTTTAGAGACAACAGATCGTTAACCCTATTCGAAAAATGATATAGCCTGCCTTGCACACGCTTAATTTGATTCGGAGACGGATCATTTTCATCAAAAAAACTAACTACAGAAGCTAGCCCAGTAATATTCTCGACGATCGTGGAAAGAGAGTCATCAATTTCTTTCTCTCCCAAATTGGGGATGGAAATGGGCAAATCTAGGGACTCTCTAAGCTTGTTAGTGTCTACTGCAACCGTGCCTCCAGATTGCACATTTCTGATAGTTAATTCATAGATCAACTCCTCTTTGCGCAAATAATTAAGATGGAGAACATCGCGAGGGCCGGGCATGGTGACAGAACAATTTTGAAAAACTCAAAAAATTCCAGCAACTGGGAAAATAGTTAGAGTTCGGAACAAACAATATTTAGCCGTCAAAAGGGGCTAAATTGAGACCCATTCAACCACGCTCTGCTACCACTTGTTACCGTGTTTTTGTGGTAGTTATGCATGAAAGAAGGTGCTGGGTGGTGAATAGGTCTCAAGCTACTAAAGTGAAATTAATTTTAAAATTTAACCAGGTTATATTTTCTTTTTGAAATTAGGTAACAACAAATAGAACAGGTACTTAGTAGCCGAAACACGATTGAAAAATACATTTACATAGGTACCCCATTTGGGGCTTCAAAAGTCAGAAACATAATTCTTGAGCAATGAGCCCAACCTTACAATGAACACCATACAACAAAGGGGCCGAAAACCCCCAAACATGCCAGAAACATTTGCTTCCAATTACACCCAAAAGCCTCCTTGAGGCAGAAACACAATTTTCAAGAAAGGGCAACTTCCCCCTAAAATACAAGCCTATCATAGGCCACTCCGAACTCCACCTTTAAGCTGTCCTCAAAGGACAAATACACAGGGGTAAAATACCCAACCTACTGAGGTCTGTTAAATGACAAGAAGGTTAATACATGACCTCTAAAATACAATTTGAGAGGAGGCGAATTTGCACTCCTAATACACTTTGCTTAAGACCTACTTGGCACTAGGCCGTTAATACAAGGGCTAATCCCATACTACAGAGGTGACTTAATAGCAATTTACATTACATTACGGAAGAATTGGTTGAGAAAAATAAGTTCACCTCAAGACGATGTGAGTGGGAGCTCGAGAGGGTTAAGCACTCTCTATCCCGATATTTCGTTTTAAAAGGGAATATATGAAAAGAGTAGTTACATTTTAGGAAAAGGTTACATGGTTGAACGCTTAGAACCCGCCCCGAAAGTTAAACTGCTGAGCTAGCAAAGAAAGAAGTTATTAATCGGCCATTACCTTGTTGTTGACCGCTGCCGAAGAAAGAGGCGCTTCCCGCCCCCTGCTATGTACTTAACACACTGAAAGATGGAACAGAAGTGGCCCGGAGACCCGAAAATCAGCAGTTTATATCCTCTCGCGGAAGGTTCTAGGCGTTAGGGGAAAGAAAACACCCTCCCACAAACTCTTTATTGGGTAGGACCCCGCAACAGATTCAAGTTGGGGGAAGATACACCAGATTGGTCAGAAATTAATAGAAGAAATTCGGGATTGGATACATTCATAACAAGGGGAAGAAAGGGGTAAATATTGCCAACTTAAACAATGACAGAAAGAAATTTAACAAAGAACAAACTCTTGAAATTAAATTTTCTCCAAAAAAAAAGTTCTTTGACTCCGCACTAGGTTGCACTATTGTAGATCTTCAGTAGTGTCCTCTAGAAGAGAAAGTTCACACTTCTTACTTCAAGCGAAACAAAAACACATCAAAAGTGACACAGTTCTAAAACTCCAAAATTTACAGGTAGTGACATCTTCTGAGAAAGTAGAGAATTAATAACGTAGATAAAGTTCAGACTTCCTCCAGCAGAGGAGTTTCAACTGGCGCACATTTTAAATTAGCGGAGTGGAGGTGTACCGCCCGGTACAAGCCCCATTAATATTGATAGCTCCCCATCGAATTCCATTTCGTTCGCCAAGTTGTTTCCGAGGAGGCCCTCGTCTGTCAAATGGGAGTGGGACTCCATTACTCCCACAGGTCCGAGGCTTGCTTAAAATATTCTGAGCTCGGTAAATTCATGAAGCAGGATGCTACCCTACTTGCACATAGTCCAAGTGAGGATCTCTCCTCTAACGGGTTATGGACCACCGGTGAATTGTATAGTCCTAGCCGCCTGAGCACAAGGAGGGCCACGACTCAGAATATGTCCGACATGCCCACTCCCATTCCATAGCAACTGGTATCCAGACTCTCAGGACCACTTACCAGACCACTCAGCCGTTGCCCATGGTTCACGAACTAGGACATGACTACAGTAATCCACAAACATGAACCATAGATGTTCTGTAGATATGTCCATTTTAAAAATTCACCCCTTTTTCAGTTTCCCTTAAGTGGATGTTCCGAAAACAAATTATCTGTTTTTTTTTACTTTTACAGGAGATTCCAAGTACCAGTTTTCAACTCTGTGACATGTTAAGTGTCTGAGATATATTGTAGTCCTATATATATATTTTTTTAAATTCCACCCCGTTTGTCACTCCCGTTCACCCCCTATTCATTGGATTTTTCAAAAACAAAAATTACATGTTTCTTTATTTTTAAAGGAGATTCCAAATACCAATTTTCATGCCTGAAACATCTTCAGTTTTTGAGACATGAGTATCCTCATAAAAGGTATTCAACCAATTTTCCCCCTTTTTCAACCCCCCTTAATGGGATTTTGCGAAAACAAAAAACAGGTGTTTCTTTATTTTTAAAGATTCCAAATACAAATTTTTATGCCTGTAAACGTTGAAGTTTTTGAGATATGGATATCCTTATTTAAAAATATCACTCCCCTTTTCACCCTCTTATCGACGGAATACCCGAAAATCCTTCCTTAGTGAGCACCTACACTCTTAATATAAATGCATCCTCAAAATTTCATTTCTTTATACCCAGTAGTTTTGGCTCGGCGATGATGAATCAGTCAGTCAGTCAGTCAGTCAGTCAGTCAGTCAGTCAGTCAGTCAGTCAGTTAGTCAGTCAGTCAGTCAGTCAGTCAGTCAGTCAGTCAGGACATGTTCTTTTATATATATAGATAGATTAGGTTGGCCTACACAAAAGTCGAAAGTAGGTTCAGTTCTGTTATTTTCTGTCTGTGCCTATTTTGTTAGTTGGTTAGTTAGTTAGTTAGTTAGTTAGTTAGTTAGTTAGTTAGTTAGTTAGTTAGTTAGTTAGTTAGTTAGTTTGTTTGTTTGTTTGTTTGTTTGTTTGTTTGTTTGTTTGTTTGTTTGTTTTTTTGTTTGTTTGTACATCACGGGAAACAACTCGGAATTTGGTATTTAAGTTCAGGGCAGCCGGCTTATGCACTAGGTTATTTATTAGTATATAGTGGCCTAGCCGGATTCATGGGACCAAAACAGGATATTGGTTGATATTAAAAAACTACACATTATAAAACTTTGGCAAAAATAATCATTTCTACTATTTTATGTTCCGCGTGTTTTTTTACATACGAAGAAACCATCTTTGAGATAATTGCGATTTTTACATTTTCACAGATGTTAAATTTTTCCGCTAATATTAGTTCTTCCTAATAGAGAAGCTATTCCCGTACAGACCATGAAGGCCCTTGGAGGCTTCCATTATTCGTAGACTCGACACTTAGTCGGGTAGGGTGGTTAGCTCTACGTATGGCCGCCTCTGCGCCCAGGAATTAAGCTGACACTCATTTTTGGTGTTCGCTGAGCGAACGATGTGAACCGGCGATGTGCTGCCCGTGAAGTGAAAATATTGAACCCACATCCTTCCGAGTCAAACGAACGCGCCTTTACCGCCTCGGCTAGGCGTCCTCTATTACTTCCTCCTAATGTCTGTAAATAACAGAAGTTGTAAAAATATCCATTTCCATCATTTTATATCGCATTTATATATATATATAAAATAACTTGTCCTGACTGACTGACTGACTGACTGACTGACTGACTGACTGACTGATTCATCATCGCCGAGCCAAAACTACTGGACATAAAGAAATGAAATTTTGGAGATATATTCATATTAAGATGTAGGTGCTCGCTAAGAGAGGATTTTTGGATATTCCGTCGCTAAGGGCGTGAAAAGGGAGGATGAAATTTTAAAATGAGTGTATCTATATCTCAAAACTTTAAAAGTTTACAGATGTAAAAATTGGCATTTAGAATCTTCTTTAAAAATAAGGAAACACGTATATTTTTGTTTTCGGAAAATCCCAATAGGAGGGGTGAAAAATGGTGAAAAAGGGGTTGAATGCCTTTAATCGGGATACCGGTACTTATATCTCAGTAACTGAAGATATTACAGACCTGAAAATTGGTACTTTTGATTTCTTTTAAAAATGAAGAAACACGTAATTTTTTGTTTTTGGAAAATTCAATTAATGGGAGGGTGAAAAGGGGGTGAATTTTTAAAATGAGTGCATCTATATCTCAGAACTTTTAAAGTTTACAGATGTAAAAATTGGTATTTAGAATCTTCATTAAAAATAAAGAAACACGTATTTTTTTGTTTTCGGAAAATCCCAGTAGAAGAAGTGAAAGGGGGTGAAGAATGGTTTGAATGCCTTTAATGAGGATACTTATATCTCAGAAACTGAAGATATTACAGGCCTGAAAATTGGTGTTTGGGATCTCTTTCAAAAATAAAGAAACACGTATTTTTTGTTTTTGGAAACTCCAATTAATGGGGGGTGAAAAGGGGGTTAATTTTTGAAATGAGTGCATCTATATATGAGAACTTTTAAAGTTTACAGATGTAAAAATTGGTATTTAGAATCTTCATTAAAAACAAAGAAATACGTATTTTTTGTTTTTGGAAAATCCCAATAGGAGGGGTGAAAAGGGGTGAAAAATGGTTTGAATGCCTTTAACGAGGATACTTGTATCTCAGAAACTGAAGATATTACAGGCCTGAAAATTGGTGTTTGGGATCTCCTTTAAAAATAAAGAAACACGTATGTTTTGTTTGTTTTTGGAAAATCCAATTAATGGGGGCTGAAACGGGGTGAATTTTTAAAATGAGTGTATCTATATCTCAAAACTTTTAAAGTTTATAGATGTAAAAATTGGTATTTAGAATCTCCTTTAAAAATAAAGAAAAACGTATTTTTTTGTTTTCGAAAAATCCCAATAGGAAGAGTGGAAAAGGGTGAAAAACCGGTTGAATGTCTTTAATGAGGCTACTTATATTTCAGAACCTGAAGATATTACAGACCTGAAAATTGGTATTTGGGATCTACTTTAATAATAAGGAAATAGGTATTTTTTCGTTTTTGGAAAATCCAAATAAGGGGGGTGAAAAGGGGGGTGGATTTTTAAAATGAGTGTGTCTATATCTTCAAACTTTAAAAGTTTACAGATGTAAACATTGGTATTTAGAATCTCCTTTAAAAATAAAGGAAAACATATTTTTTGTTACCTGTAAATCCCAATAGGAGGGGTGTAAAAGGGTGAATAATGGGTTGAATGCCTTTAATGAGGATACATATATCTCAGAAACTGAAGATATTACAGAACTGAAAATTTGTATATGGGATCTCTTTTAAAAAATTAAGAAACACGTATTTTCTTTTGGAAAATCCAATTAATGGCGGTTAAACAGGGTGACAAATTGAGGTGAATTTTTTGAAAGACTGTATCTACAGAATATCTGAGAAACGTAAAATGTTACAGAGGTAAAAAGTGGGTATTTGGAATCTCCTGTAAATGTAAAGAAACATAGGTGATTTGTTTTTCGAAACTCCAATTAAGGGGAACTAAGAAGGGGTGAAACTTTAAAATGACAATTTCTACAGTATATCTCAAAAAACTTAACATATTACAGAAGTGAAAAATGGTATTTTTATCTCTATTAAAAATCAAGAAACGTGTATTTTTAGTTTTCGGAAATACGACTTGGTAGGCGGGGGGGGGGGGGTAAATGGGACTGAAAATCGTGCTGAATTCTTTTAATTAGGCGACTGATATCTCAAAAATGAAGATGTTACAGACGTGAAATTTGATATTTGGAATCCGCTTTAAAAGTAAAGAAACACGTATTCTCGAAAAATCCAATGAAGGGGGAGGGGTGAAAGAATTGAAAAATTAATTGACTTAATTGTATGAGAATACGTACATCTAATAAAATCTACAGTTGTTACGGACGTGAAAATTGGTATTTTGATCTCCTTTAAAAACAAAGGAAAATGCGTTTTGGGGGGAAAACCATCTTGGGGGCGGGAGTGAAAAAGAGTTGAATTCCTTTCATGAGGACACATAAATCAAAGACTGAGTCGTGATAATTGCTATTTAGTAGATCCTTTACTATTAAAGAAACAAGTATATTTTGCTGGAAAATACACTTAGGGGGAGGGGGAGGAGTGTGAAAGGAAGTGAAAAAAGTTAATTATTTTTATGGGGATACTTATATCACAAATCTGAAGGTAATAGACGTGAACACTGGTGTTTGGAATCTCCTTTAAACATAAAGAAACTTGCCTTCTTTTTTTTGGGAGGGGGGTAAATAAACGTAACTGCGGTGGGGTGTAATAGGAGGTGAGACCAATTGATTTTACTGTTCATAATGTACTTATAAGGAGCCTCCGTTGCTCAGGCGGCAGCGCGCCGGCCTCTCACAGCTGGGTTCAGTGGTTCAAATCCCGGTCACTCCATGTAGCATTCGTGCTGGACTAAACGGAGGCGGGACAGGTTTTTCTCCGGATACTTCGGTTTTCCCTGTCATCATTCACTCCAGCAACACTGTCCAATATTTCATTTCATTTGTCATTCATCGATCATTGCCCCAGATGAGTGCTTCGGCAGCCGGCACAATTCCTATAGTCGCCGCTAGATGGGGCTTTATTCATTCCATTCCTGACCCTGTCGAATGACTGGAAACAGGCTGTAGATTTTCGATGTACTTATTCTGATCACAAAACGATTTTTTAAAATCTTTCCTGGGTTCGTTTTCAACAGCCATCTTTTCCTTCGCAGAACGTTCTTAGATTACAGTAAATTCTCCTGGCATATGAATAAAAATTTAAACACATTTGAAATAAACGATAGGAATGAGATTGACCGTGAAATTGTTCACCTCTATAATAAGGTCAATAATGCACGGAAGTATGTCATTCGTCTCGCCAGAAATCCCGCACACTTGCCTACGCGCGACAATGGTGCTGGTCACTTTGTCAACAATGACAATGGTAGCAGATGTAATTTACCGCCAAGTAGCGGTCTTGAATCTTGCTGTGAGGTCCAGAACATACGTAATAATAATAATAATAATAATAATAATAATAATAATAATAATAATAATAATAATAATAATAATAATAATAATAATAATAATAATAATAATAATAATAATAATAATAATAATAATAATGTTCTGGACCGTCGTCAAATGTGCGGACCGCGCTGGAAACGGGCCCTGGACGGGTAATGTCTAAGAATGCAGTCCGGCCACGGGTTCAGTACCGTCAAGGCACCCAAGACAACACCACGCCGTATCGCCTGAAAGATTTGATCCATATTAAAAATGCTTATAGGAAAAATGGCAAAGATTTAGAGACCCGACTGACCGGGTGGAATACCTGGACCTACCCCGGGAAGTACGAAATCGATTGCTGGAAAGAAAGATTAAAAATGGGAGGTATCTTGCCGTAATCTATTAGAAAACGAGTCAGATCGCGAATTTTGGCGGATTCGCCCAAAAAACCAATCAGATCGCGAATTTTGGCGGATTATATATAAAACAATAAACATTCAATTATAAATTTCAGTATAATACCGTAGCGAAGCACGGGTATCTTGCTAGTATATATATATTTGCTGTTTTCCTGATATGTTCATGGGAAGACACGGAAAAGCATATTCAGGTCTGTTGACATTGGGGTTCACACAAACCATACATTTCTACCGTAAAGTAAATTCGTGCCCTACTCTCGAGGGGGTGCAGCTCTTTTAGGCACACCCGCAATGGAGCTGAGCTGCCTGCACCATTCTAACCACATACCAGACCTCTTACAAATCTTAAATATCTGTCAGTACCAGTAATTGAACCCGGTGCACCGAGAACGGCAGCTAATAGCACTAACCGTTACGCTGCGGAGGCGCTTAGTCCATCACTGGTGAGCATTGCTGACATGGAAATATCACCAATCCGTCAGCGCGAGTAGTGCAGCTAGACAACAATAAAACTACTAATAGGGCTGCTTTAAATAACTAGCGGTAAGTAACTGTTAGGATAAAGTTAAGTTGTGAAGTCAAACTCCCGTTATCAATACTTCAAAATATTATTCTTCTGCTTCTTCTTCTTTATCTGTTTACCCTCCTGGGTCGGTTTTTCCCTCGGACTCAGCGAGGGATCCCACCCCTACCGCCTCAACGGCAGTGTCCTGGAGCTTCAGAATCTGGGTCGGGGCACAACTGGAGAGGATGACCAGTACCTCGCCGAGGCGGCCTCACCTGCTATACTGAACAGGGGCCTTGTGGGGGTTGGGAAGTGTGGAAGGGATAGACAAGGAAGAGGGAAGGAAGCGGCCGTGGCCTTAAGTTAGGTACCATCCCAGCATTTGCCTGGAGGAGAAGTGGGGGAAACCACAGAAAACCACTTCCAGGATGGCTGAGGTGGGAATCGAACCCACCTCTACTCAATTGACCGCCCGAGGCACAGTGAACCCCGTTCCAGCCTTCGAACCACTTTTCAAATTTCGTGGCAGAGCTGGGAATCGAACCCGGGCCTCCGGGGGTGGCAACTAATCACACTAACCACTACACCACAGAGGCGGACCAAAATATTATTAATTGCAATTAATTACTATTAGTCCTCGAACGAATAGGAAACATACGGATTATTGCAAATATAAACTATAAGCTATAAACTATAAACTATAAACCATAACTCATGTTATGGTTAATAGATATAATTTACATCCTGAATGACGTGATACCTGTGGATTACAAACACTAGTTTCTTAGCAAGACTGTCACGGGTCGAAACCCGGTCAAAACATGTGCGAGTTTTGAAAGGGAAGCCGCGTCCTTCGTAATGGTCACGAGTTTCCGTGACTATGATAGGCATGTTAACAGTCAGCTAAAACTACAAGGTAGCTAGCTTTCCACTTGCAGGTCCCGTTGGAGTCCAAAGCCTTCATTTATTTATTTATTTATTTATTTATTTATTTATTTATTTATTTATTTATTTATTTATTTATTTATTTATTTATTTATTTTATTTATTTCACTTCTTCTTCTTCTTCTTCTTCTTCTTCTTCTTCATCTGGTTACCCCCCAGGGTTGGTTTTTGCCTCGGACTCAGAGTGGAATTCCACCCCTACCGCCACAAGGGCAGTTTCCTCGAGCGTGATACTTTCGGTCCGGGGAATGCAACTGGGGAAAAGACCAGCAACTCACCCAGGCGGCCTCACCTGGTATGCTGAACAGGGGCCTTGTGGGGGAATGGGAATATCGGAAGGGATAGACAAGGAAGAGGGAAGGAAGCGGCCGTGGCCTTAAGTTAGGTACCATCCCGGCATTTGCCAGGAGGAGAAGTGGTAAACCACGGAAAATCCCTTCGACGATGGCTAAGGTGGAAATCGAACCCCCTCTACTCAGTTGACCTCCCGAGGCTGAGTGGATCCCGTTCCAGCCCTCGTACCACTTTTCAAATTTCGTGGCAGAGCCGGGGATCGAACCACAGCCTCTGGGGATGGCAGCTAATGACGCTAACCACTACAACATAGAAGCGGACAGTTTCTACCTCTCATGTCGTAAATGAAATTTTTTAATCAGATACTAGCTTTTGCCCACGGCTCCGCCTGCGTCGACCAGGTTTTGCGAATTCGAGCTACTGTGTCATTTAAGTTTCCTAAAAAAAATCACTAAGGGGGACAAAAAGGAGTAACAGCTTTAGCTATTGTCGAGAGGTGGATTTGTTAAACCTTGGGTAAACCTTCAATGGCTGAGGTTAGACGAAAATTCCTGGGACGTAATATTTCCGGTGGTGACTAATGTTAAAAATACTCGTTCGTAGATGTTAATGTTTATTTCTTAATCACCGACGAGTTATAATATTTCCAAAAATATGGAAGTCGAAATGGTATCATTTTTTTAGTCCCCATTTGGACTTACTCTTAAGAAATGTGGAAGTTAAATACAGTTCCTTCCGATCTCCACTTACATGGAAATAATGATACTGCCCTCATTATTGTTTTAAAATTTACATTCGCAAACTAATTTTGTTCGCATAGGCGAAGACGTGACACATTTTAGCTGTTTAATTGAGGTAGTTTTATACACAGCATTATTTGCTTTATCGTTAGGTGGAAAATAGCAAATAATCTTTCCAGCAGTTTTCCATGTATAACCGTTGCCTAGGAGATATACAAGGCCGGGACATAGCTACTAATTTGTCGCTGAAAAAGCGGCCCGACCGTGTTCACAGTTTGGCCGCTAGATGTCATGTTTCCGTTCTGTTCTTGGCGGACTTTTAACATTGTGATATGCGGCATAATTGTGATGCTGTGTTGATTTTGTGCAATTTATTGTGAATATTGTATCCGTCGGTGAGTGTCTGTGAGGTTGAGAAGAAGGTGCACTGTTGTGTACCTCTCTGTATTTCGGATGACACTAAAAAAGCATGAAAATTGACGTTCCATAGTTTCCTTTCCGAGTGCGGTTTAAGAGATAAATGGAAGCAAATTATTTCTACGCAAGGTTATATAGTAGAATCTCTTTAGGTACCTAACAATTCTTCGCATAAAACAGATTTCAGTGTAAGCACATCAACTAAACTTCCTTCTGTTTTCATTGTGTATCCTGTTCACAAACAGGAAAATGTCAAACGCAGGAAGCGTCCAGCTCCCAAAAATGATGTATTACCATCAAAATTTAGTAAAAGTTCCGATTCAGATAACGATGAACATACCATATCTTCATACGTCAGCCACAAACGAAAAATGAGTAAAAGTCTCGTTTCTATATCAAGGAAAGTCTACGAGCATCTCTGTTAAATCTAAAAAATATACGGATGAGAAAATTAAATACCAGATTACAGAAAATAATCTGTAAATTGAGAAGTAGGATACGGGTAATGAAATCAGAATTTTTTTACGATATCTGAACTTGACCAAAAAGCAAACCAAATTGAAAAGCATGCTAAAATTGGTCATTTAGGAGCTTTATTCCTGTTAGAACGAATTTAATTTCCTTCTTCTTTCTTCATCCGTTTACCCTCCAGGGTCGGTTTTTCCCTCGGACTCAGCGAGGGATCTCACCTCTACCGCCTCAAGGGTAGTGTCCTGGAGCACCAGACTTTGGGTCGGGGGGTACAGCTGGGGAGGATGACCAGTACCTTGCCGAGGCAGCCTCACCTGCTATGCTGAACAGGGGCCTTGTGGAGGGATGGGAAGAGTGGAAAGGACAGGCTGGGAAGAGGGAAGGAAGCGGCCGTAGCCTTAAGTTAGGTACTATCCTGGCATTTCCCAGGAAGAGAAGTGGGAAACCACGGAAAACCACTTCCAGGATGGCTGAGGTGGGAATCGAACCCACCTCTACTCAGTTGACCTCCCGAGGCTGAGTGGACTCCGTTCCAGCCCTCGCACCACTTTTCAAATTTCGTGGCAGGGCCGGGAATCGAACCCAGACCTCCGGGGGTGACAACTAATCACACTAACCACTACACCACAGAGGCGAACATAAATTTAATTTTACGGGAGAAAAAAAGAGAAATACGGTGAAACGACGCTAAATATTTGCGTAACGGGCATAACATCGCTCACCAAACAGCGGCTTCAATACGAATGTCAAAATATCAGATGTGCGGAGGAAAAGATTGGATCGCTGATAATTGGTGAAAGGACGATTGAACCCAAAGTTATTTATGACCGCAATCTCGATCCGCTTATAGGATACTCTGAGGCACAATTAAAGTAATCGGTAAGAAGTGACAAACTCGCTATCAGATTTCTCTGCTTCTTTCGTGAATTACTTATTTCGTTTAAGCATATTGCAAGAAATACGTTGTAGAAAATAAGTCAAACAATTGCTCTTGGTCTATCTTTGATCTCATATCTGTTTGCTGCCTTCTGAAATTACTAGTTTTAATTAATATTTATAGTTTTTCATATTCGAACGTGTTGCAATGAGCGGGCGAGACAGATCAGTAAAGAACTCCAGCGGCACTTGCGGGAGTATCTCGAGGACGAGTAGAGTGCTGTATTTCCCGGCCTTGTGTATCTCGTAGGCAACGGTATAACCGAACGCAGATACATATTTAGAGACAAACAAACAAGCAAAAGTTGAGTAAAAGGACAGTTTGACTTCACATTTGGCTCTGGAATTTAACCACTTCCGTGTCACCTAGGCTATATACTAAATAGTCATTTAAAGCACATACTTACTGTTTAATTTTACTGCAACTGTGGTGCGGCACGACAGACCATCCAACACAACAGCCAAGAGTGCCCCTTACGAGCGTACCATGGTGAACTTCCACTCTTTTTCATGGCAAATTAATTATTTATTAATTACATCTTAAACCTGGACTTTTCTCTGTGACTTCGTCACTGTACATTTTATGTATTTTCATTGCTCTTTTTATGTTTGATTTCAGTTACATTTTTGTTATTATTCCGTACAATAAATAAACAATTAGTTATACATAGATTAAATACGACATGTCTTACGAGGTAGACATGTCCAAAATTGTGACCTTAAGGTGACAATTTATGCAATAGAAAATGCTGTAAGAGGGTAATAAATAAGGCTAGGATTTTTTAACCAATGCATTACCAAAACCTGTCATATAAATAAGGCATTTATGACCTAAAAATCCTTCAAAAAGTCCTACAAACACAAACAATACCTAAAAATAAATTGTATATTATAAATTTGTTTAATTGGAAGACATATTTCGATTTTTTCATTATTTAGTCTAGTAAACATTAAATGTCACACTCATAATTTAATTCAAGTGTACCCACGTAGAAGACCGAACATGATATTATGTAACTTTCTATTAATTTTATCTAAATAATTGTAATACATTTTTAAACTTAGAATATGCGGTTTCATCAATTACTTGTTATTTTTGATTTTCACTTAATGAATTGTAGTATACAATAAACACTTAATGTAAGTTTTTAAAACTGAAACTTTGACGATTGTCGGCTAAGAGAGCCTTAAACATGGAAAATGTCCCTTCTACTTCAACTGAAACGATAAGGGCGTACTTAAAAATATACAATATCACTGGTCACTAAATGACCGTCATTTCCTGTCTCATGTGAGAGTTGTTCACCTGATAGAACGTTGGATATGGAGCACATCAGTACGAATCTTTGTTAAAGGGGTGACTGAACTTGCCCATCACACAGACGTTGACATTAAAATGGAAGTATGGGAAGATAAAGACTATTATATTATGTAAAATAACATGGGTATGATAGATAAAATTTGTGGGATGAATACGAAATATCAATAGCAATGAAAATAAATTTGATTTGATTTGTTTATTTATCATCAACAGAGTTATTAATTCTCCAATTACAGATGATGTAACACATTCAAATAATAACAATATTAACAGAACTTACTACTACTACTAATTATAACTAAGAAATATATAATATATATTTACAAAACACATAAGGAAGAAAAATTATGAAAACAGAAAAGTGTTTATACAATTGAAATGACCGAAAGAAGGAAGGGAGTATAACTTTCAGTTACCAAATGTGCAGATCAAGATACAAGGAACACTCTGTCTATAAAGCGTCCATAAGATGTCTGCGAATTCCACTAGCTGACAAGTGAAATACATCCACCATCCCGCTAATTTCGTTCAGGGATCTTAGGGCCTGCATAAACCAAGAGTTCCTGTGTGATTCCGTTATGAACCTGGGTAAGTGAAAGGTGACAGCCTGTCGGGTATTGCGGGAAGGAACATGAATTGGTAGCAACTGGAGTAAATTGGTACAGTCAAGGAAAATACCGATACATTTGTGTATGAAACGTGCGTTGACATACCTGCGCCTGGTTCTAAGAGACTCAATACGCATCTTTGTACAAAACAAATCATAATCTATCGATGACAGCTTGATACCCAAACACATTTTACTGGTCCATTTTGAGAATCTGATCTGTAGTCGCTCTAAGGCTGTGAAGGGATCCACACTTCAGAGCAGTACCCTAGACTAGATCGTATAAGCGAGAAATACAGGGATTTCAATAGAACAACAGATTTAAAACTCTTGCGATTTCTTTTGAGGAAGCCTAACGTTTTAAACGCCTTGATGACGTTGTTAACACGTGCTCATTGAAAGATAGACCAGTTTGATTACTAAAAATAATACCAAGATCGTTAATGTTATTAACACGCTTCACTTCCTGATCCTTTATATGATAACTAGCAGGTAAGTATGCACAATCCTCTACATTCTTATGTCAGCTGTCACAACTTCTGACAGAAAAGAGCATATAGGCACCATTTAAATCACGTCTCAAAGATAAAAATCACTAACAACTGTCTCCGAGGTATGTTTTGTAATGCTAGTCTCTGGCTTCTGAGCTGACGTCTAACTTATCTTAACTAAAGAACTTATAATTCCTTCCATTAACAGAGGCGGAAGGATTTAAGTTGCCCCTTCGCTGTCGTTGTTACTTTATATCAGTCTGCGGCAGTGGTTATAAGATGTGTACTCGCGAGTATCTGCTCCTGGATTCAGTCGCGCGTAATGAAGGCTCCCTCTGCACTCTCAGCGAAGACCAGCAGCTCGTGTAGCAACCGATTTATCCACTCACTCATGTTCGGTATTGTGTTTATTACTATGTGCTGAGTGTGATGACTGATGACTCATTTAGAAATGTTTGTTTCAAAGTCTAAATAATAAAGAAGTCTACGAAAATGTGCGTGCAACAAACTGCAAGCCTTAAGCGGGAAAGCATCTTCAACCTTGAACTTGGGTAGTGGGGAGTCGAAGGTTATAAGAGTTGAGAGTCGGTGTTTGCAATTTTAAAGGTTGTGCAAACATTCATCATTTTATTAAAAAGGAACAATGAAGCATATGTATTCATAGAATTTGTTAAAATTATTTTGTATGTTCATACGCTTCATTTTAAAGCTCTAAATGACCGAGCTCGATAGCTGCAGTCGCTTAAGTGCGGCCTGTATCCAGTATTCGGGAGATCGTAGGTTCGAAACCCACTGTTGGCAGCCCTGAAAATGGTTTTCCGTGGTTTTCCATTTTCACACCAGGCAAATGCTGGGGCTGTACCTTAATTAAGGCCACGGCCGCTTCCTTCTCACTCCTAGCCCTTCCCTGTCCCATCGTCGCCACAAGACCTACCTGTGTCGGTGCGACGTAAAGCAACTAGCATAAAAAAAGCTCTAAATGTTTAATTTTAATAATATTCATCCATGAAAACTTTGAATTATTAAATTTAAAATTATTTTTTGAAGCCTGTTTCTTTCTAATGTGCCCACTGAATATGCTACACAAACATATTAACAATATTCTTGATAGACCTTCACATACTAACGAAACTCAAATGTTTTGAGAACCACATGCACTTCAGGTACCTTCCGAATGGAAAGCCTCCCATTTCGAATTTCACTTAAAGCTCTCTTAAAGTAGACAGGACCGGACGAGTTGGCCGTGCGGTTAGGGGCGCGCGGCTGTGAGCTTGCATCCGGTAGATAGTGGGTTCGAATTCCACTGTCGGCAGCCCTGAAGATGGTTTTCCGTGGTTTCCCATTTTCACACCAGGCGAATGCTGGGGCTGTACCTTAATTAAGGCCACGGCCGCTTCCTTTCAACTCCTAGGCCTTTGCTATCCCATAGTCGCCATAATACCTATCTGTGTCGGTGCGGCGTAAAGACACTAGCAAAAAAATATATAAGACAGGATTGTGAGTTTGTTTAGAACGCCCTTCACATATCTTTTGTAAGTGTGCGGCATGGCGCGATTACTTGGGAAATTGACCCAATTTTATTTAAAAGTGATTCATGAGGGCCTTACTTAATATTTAACGTTATTTCGTCTAAGGATTCCGAGAATGTATTGCCAGACACTTGCCTAATAAGCCAATATTTATACAGGATGCAAAATAGTCGTTATCGCTGAGAAAAAATATTTTCTTGTTTCGCAACGATACCGGACACAATTGTTCTTCTTAGCTTTTTTTACATATTATTCGGGCAGATAATTGATATTGAATGGCCAAGTTTTATGACCGGATACCCTTCCTGACTTCTGTAATGCCCGGGATTCTATTCGTTTTCAAAACACAAATCACAGTTCCCCAACAACTTTCACAGCATTACGATTACCAACATAAGCAGACCATAGTGGTTTACTGCAACAGTTTTTCACCCACGGACCAGGTAAGTTTGGATGAGTCCTTTTTTTAATTTCAATAATTTTCAGAAATTATTTGAAACTTACGTTTCAGTTTCTAATCGCACAAATACCAATTATTCATTCATTTCGAAATCCTAAAATTATATTTCTAGTATAACAGCTTATAGGAATACTAGAAATTAAGTTAGATGAAAACAAGTGTGCCTTCGGACCACAGGGAGGATGTCAGGAGCAGATTTTCAGTACGCTTCAAATAATTAAAATATTGCTACGAGAAGCATAGACAGTTACATTTCATAAATCTAGAGAAGGTATATGTCACAGTACCAAGGTAAATGATGTTAGTCTAACTGTGCGGTTATGGGATTATGAGTGTAACCGTAACCGTCTGAACGCGGCAGGTCTGCAGCCGATAACGTAACCAATACGATCATTTTACACTGGGAGGCCGTCGTCAATCAAAAATATTTATGTTGACAATTGGGATGCAGTGAGAATTGATGGTAGAGTGAGTTTTCGGTTCAAAGTACTTGAAGACTTCGTCTTAATGTGCTGAAAGCCTCCCATCTAATATCTTGGAACCAGAAAAGAGATGTAGCGAGTATGATGTGAAAAAGAGCAATTCCAACACTGAAGTAATATCAAAAGGGAAGTTATTATCTTGGGACACATGAATATTAAATAAACTATTTGTGGGTTGCCCGCAAATTGCCACGCAAATAGAAACAATTAACATTCCATGGTTCCCCATTTCTCTATGTAATGTTTGGGCGCCATGGTTACAGTTTTAAATAAAACTGTAAACCAAAATTTATATTTACTAGCATAGAGACTTATACTTAAATCACAGGGGTAGGATTTTAAATAATTAACCATTAAGTATCGCTTAAGAAAGAACATTAACGCAATATTAAATACAAATTAATTTATTATACAAAAAAATGAGATGAATCGGAAAAGTTTCCTTAAAGCGTGGAGGAATTTATAATTTAATTTACTGAATTTACTATTGCTTGCTTTATCTAATTGAAGCTCACCAATTGCAGCTTTCGTTGACGTCATCTGGTTTCCGTGGTTACTCGTTCTCTCCTTCTCGATGTAGACTTTGCTCCATGGACATCCTTCCTTCCTTCTCTGATATGGTACGGGCTATCTGGACTAACACTCCCTACATGCCTAGTCTTTAAATTAGACATTGGCCCTATACTTGTAAAAACTGATCAGCGTTGATCGTATGAGGAGAAAATTCAGAGATATGAATTTTTCCATATTAGTAGAAATCTCAATCCAACTGAGCTATACTATTTATACGGTACAGACTTGTACCAAAATTACGTAGACTTGAACTAAACATAGTTCTTCGTCCATAATATTTACTGAAAATAACACAAGCCGTAAGCTTGTTTCGTTTCACGCAGATCCGATAACATTACCGCAGCTGAGTACTGTATCGAAGCGATAATACATTGTACAAAAATAACTATGTCGCGGAGCGACCACACACTGTTCCAAAAATCAAAGTAGATGTTCACAGTAGAAGTAGTAGTGATGGAGTATCTCGTAGTTAGTTTGTAAGGTTGTAAGGTCCGAGCTCACCCCCACTCTTGGTAACAGTTCAATCTCAAAACTCATATACAACGAAGTATCTGATTCGATAGATAGAAGCATCAACTCCCCTTCTCTTCCTCGACAAGTCCAGAAGGCGTGGCGATGATATAGCTGACCAGCTTGCAAGCCTCGCGCACGGGTCGCTGTTTACTAGCCTTGGTCATAAAATAAACCCATGACTCACGCAAAATCCCAAGCTTCAAGAATAACCCTCCGTATGCACAAATATGAGATGAAATGAAAACAGCTATGTCTCAACATATTGACCGTATTTACAACATAATGAATTCTTATCCTACATAATATAATAATTTAAATAATAAAACGATGTTATCCTATATACAATATGATTCCAAAAAGCCTTGATTACAAATTATTGACGTTGAATAAATATGTTATTACAAATAATTGCCGATGGCGGATAAACTTGATATCAAATGATATCGCGTAAAATGATATTATATTAAATTAGTAGGGCTGGAGAAGCCTGGACTGTTACAAGGACGAGATTACAAACCTGGAAGAGATAGACCATTTACGATATTCAGAATGTGTATTTTCCCACTATTATAGAATACTAACAACTTTTGTGAACAAAACTGGAACTGAACAAAGCACTGTCATTTCAGAATACTATCCCTCTGAAACGCTTAAAAATGTAGAAGGTTACACGATGTCAATATGTCCGTTAGTTGCCTGTGTGGTGCATTCGATTGACTAGAAAAGAATCTATGGAGGGGTCGAATCATGTCTATAGTCATAGGGAGAATTTGAAAAAAGTTCTATGGTCGTCCCCTGAGGGATATATTCCAAACAAGCGGTGTACTTACATGCTGTCCAATAATCCAAAATCAGGGCGCATTTATTTCAATCAATCAATCAATCAACCAACCATCAGCGATCGGGATTTAGGGCTGTCGCCCAGGTGGCAGATTCCCTATCAGTTGTTTACCAAGCCTTTTCTTAAACATTTTAAAACATTTTACCGAACATTTCCCTTGACAAATTATTCCAATTCCTTAATCCTCGTCCTATAAATGAATATTGTGTGCGTCAATTTCAACCAAATTTAATACCACGTAGAACTTATTTTCAGAAAAATATAATGTGGGGTGTGGGTTGACGCGTAAAAATGATCGAAAACAACCAGTATAAGCGTCGTCGAATCCATAGTTTTCTGGATCGCTGAGATGAATAGTGACGCTCTGGACGCCTTTGAAATCCACCTTCAGCTCCCATCGGTATTGGGGATGAGAAGGAGTGAGAAAGAAAATTTCAAAAATCAGCGAAATTAGTGTTTAATCCACAGACTTCGGGATTTTTCTTTTTTTTACAAATTGCTTTACGTCGCACCGACACAGATAGGTCATATGGCGACGATGGGACAGGAAAGAGCTAGGAGTAGGAAGGTAGCGTCCGTGACCTTAATTAAGGTACAGCCCCAGCATTTGCCGGATGCGAAAATGGGAAACCACGGCAAACCATCTTCAGGGCTGCCGACAGTGGGGTTCAAACCCACTATATCCCGAATACTCGATACTGCCCGCACTTAAGCGATTGCAGTTATCGAGCTCGGTCCGGGATCACTAGCTTGATTGGTGACAGTCCCGATGACAGTTGGAATCGTGTACGTCATATCTACAGTGCTCAATAAAGAAACATGTGCGCACACGAACAGTTTTAACAGAGGAAAAGCTACATGGCATTAGTGCGAATCTTGAACCGTCACCGAATAAATCACTCATAAAATTACAACAACAAGTAGAGGTTTCGGTTTCTTCTGCACAGAGAGCTACAAAGCTGTTACACATCAAACCGTACAAGTTTACGAGGGCTCATTATTTAAAACCTGTTGATCCAGCCACAAGGGTGAGATATTGTGAGTGCTACCTTGCATCATTGAATGATTGGTTTATTCGACCCACAGTTTGTGTTCTTTTCGGATGAAGCCTGCTTTCATCTTAATGGTCGTTTGAACAGTTATAACTTTCACTATTGGTGTGCAGAAAGTCCTAGTGGTGTTTATGAAGTCGCTCATTATGATAGGAAATTGGTGTTGGTGTGCTGTTAGTGCAAGACGAATAATTGGGCCTATTTTTTTCGAGACGACAGTAAATGTAGAGAGCTATCAACATGGCATTTTGACGCCGTTCTTCCATTAGTTAACGGAAAAAGGAAAACTCTCGTGAGTAGTTTCAACAAGATTTTTTTTGCTAGTTGTGTTACGTCGCACCGACACAGATAGGTCTTATGGCGACGATGGGATAGGAAAGGCCTAGGAATGGGAAGGAAGCGGCCGTGGCCTTAATTAAGGTACAGCCCCAGCATTTGCCTGGTGTGAAAATGGGAAACTACGGAAAACCATCTTCAGGGATGCCGACAGTGGGGTTCGAACCCACTATCTCCCGGATGCGAGCTCACAGCTGTGCGCTCCTAACCACACGACCAACTCGCCCGGTCAGCAAGATTCAGCCCCTGCTCATGCAGCAGAAGATTCCCTTCTTATAATCTCGGAAGTGTTTGCAGACAGGGTGATTAGTGCTAGTCTATTTCCCCCCTCGTGTGATTTTTACTTGTGGGGTAAACTGAAAGAAAAAAGTATATCGAAAAAATCCTCACGCATTGTAGAAACTGAAAGAAAATATTACGAAAGAAATCAGAAGCATTACAGTGGCAGAACTCGCTCGCGTCATTCAGAATGTGGTTACCAGATACAGTGCCTGTATAATCCAATAAGGACGACACTTCCAGCATCTCTTATAAGATCGTATACACGCTTAAATCAGTGCGGCCGCGCGCGACGTAAGTTCGGCTGAAGCAGCTGCCGTAGCGCGGAGTACAAACACGGTGCGATCGGTCTGAGTTTACATGAAATACCCTATATATGAGAGGCACTGGATAAATCCCGTATATTTGAAAGTATTATCAACCCTTACCTATCCGAATTCAGTCCAAACAGAGCTTCTAACTGCTTTTTTTTCCATTTTTTTCTGTTACTATAAACTCTCTTTGATTTAATCTTTTTTCAGCATATAATTTTCACATAGTGCCTTGCATTCTCTTACCATCAGCAGAAGCAGTGTCTGAGCTTCTACTTGAGGTCGACATTATTCTAGCATCATCAACATTTATATTGATGCTAAATTAGTATAGACCTACTGGTCAGAGCTGCAGGAGCATTCAGCTACACCATATCGCTCTCATTTCCCAGGAGCGCTCGTTATGAACGTTACTTCGTTATTCATCTGTAACATTAGGTAGCTCTCGTGAAAATCACAACCCATCTTCTCAGTGCATTCGTGACGGGAGTATGATAAAATGCTGCGCTCGCTTTGTTGCAGGTCACTGCTTCAAATTGCTGTCTCCTACTTCGTTTTTATCTCGGTCATAAGTCGAAAGAAGGTTCAGTTCAATTTAGTTAGCTAGTTAGTTAGCCAGTCAATTCGGTAGTTAGTTGATCAGTTAGTAGATTTGTTCGTTCGTTCGTTTGTTTGTTTGTTTGTTTGTTTGTTTGTTTGTTTGTTTGTTTGTTTGTTTGTTTGTTTGTTTGTTTGTTTGTTTGTTTGTTTGTTTGTTTGTTTGTTTGTTTGTTTGTTTGTTTGTTTGTTTGTTTGTTTGTTTGTTTGTTCTCAATATCACGTGAAAATGACTAAACAGACTTTATCGATACTTGGTAATTAAGTTAAGGGGCAGGTGGGCTGTGCAATACGCTATATATTATATGATTAGTATCAGTGGTGTGACAATATTAAGGGGATCCAGACAGTACTTCTGTTTGTTAGGCACCCACTTCTTGTATACAAGGGTGGAGGTTCGAACCCTGGTGCAGCTGAGATTTACTGGAGCCTTAATGAGAACATTTTCAAGGCTCGTTTCTTAGATTTCTTAAATTCGATAGTTAAGGGGACGTTGAACATATATGGGCTGATGATCTTGTGATTCCATTCACAGTTAGAGTCAATTATGGTGTAGTTCCTTTATAATGTTTCATATCAGTTTATAACTTTTTAAGAGATCCTTACGTGCTTATGGACTCCTCTCCATCTGCGTTTCGTAACACAATGCTATCTATCGAGATCTGGTGAAAGAGCGAGCAATCAATCGTTTACAAATATGGTGGAGCATGCATTAGGAAATGCAAATCTCGTCTCTTCATATTTATGAGTGAATAAATGTCCGGCTCCATGGCTAAATGGTTAGCATGCTGAAATTTGATCGAAGGTGTCCCAGATTCGATTCCCGACTGGGTCGGAGATTTTAACCTTCAATGGTTAATTGCGATGGCTCGGGTGCTGGGTGTGTGTGCCGTCTTAAGCATTAGAATCTTCATCACAGATATGGCACCATCCTCATCGAGGCGCAGGTCGCCTGTCAGTCGTCAACTCGAAAGACCTGCACCAAGTCTCTCCGGAGGTCACATGCCGTTATTATTATTATTATTAGTAGTAATCGAAGTGGATAAATGGCATTTTATTTTATAGAAATGTGTCTTATTGGCGGTATAAATAGTCATAGTCATAAGTGGATAAATGGACATCATAGCATCTCGTTCGTAAAAATAGATATGCGATACATGAAGCAAGCAAACTCACCTCCATACAGGCCATGAAGGCCCTTGGAGGAGTGGAAGGTAAAGGCTTCCACCATTGTTAACCTCGGCACGTGATGGGTTAGAGTGGTTAGCCCTACACCCGGCCGCCTTTGCCCCCAGGAATTAACCTGGTACTCATTTTTGGTGTAGGCTGAGTGAACCTCAGGGCCACATGCACCTACGGAAGTGGAAATCTCGTTTCTTAAATTTTACGACTTCCTGGCGGGGATTCGAACCCACGTCCTTCCGGGCGAACCGAGCACCCCTTTACCGCCTCGGCCGGACAGCTTCTTATCTCTTTCTACTTGTGGGTATATATCCAGTTCGGAAAGGGTTGAATTTATAATAACGCTTTGCTATACAGATCAGAACAAGGGAATATTCTCAAGTGCAAATCACACATTTATCTTCAGCAGAACGGAGAACATGGTACTGTATCTGCTTTCAGTTAATTTGATTTTCCCCCTGCATGAGACTGGTTCATTTCTGCATGCCAGGTTCCATCGGTCGGACGGCAAATCGCTGGATTTCTGAGTTCAACATAGCAGCTTTGATCCTGGCTTAGTTCGGTGGTATTTCAAGGTGCTCAGGTACTTCAACCCCGTGCCGGTAGATTCACAGGCTCGTAAAAGATTATCATATTACCATCAGCTTCCAATATTAAATAACATACCGCTTGTGGAACGAAGCAGACTCAGATCTAGACATCCAGCCATTTCTACCCCAAAAAGCTCTCTTAGAAGACGAATTCAACGTCCTCAGCTCATGGAATGAAGATGGGTAACTAAATCGGCCTTCAAAATGCCGAAGTTCACCCTAAATACGGAAGAAACCACGCTGGTTTTGATCGGCCTTGAGCGATACGGACGATCTTCAATCCAATCTGGATTGGCTGTGACACCCTGCATAAGTGAGGGTGAAATATCTTCATCAAAATATGCTGAGTGGCAAACCGTTCAACATACAGACTAGTGACAGTGCAAAAGCCGGGCATACCGGAGAATATATTGATTTTCTGACAGTGACAGCTAACACGGCCGGCCCAGGAGATCGCAGGTTCGATTCCCGACCAAGTCTGAGGACTGGTTCGAGGTCCCCTCAACCTACGTGATTACAATGGAGGAGCTGTTTGACTGTAAGATGACGGCCCCGGTCTAGAAAGCCAAGAATAAGAGCCGAGAGGATTCTCGTGCTGACCACGCGACACCTCGTACCCAGCAGGCCTTCGGGCTGAGCAGCGGTCGCTTGGTAGGCCAAGCCCCTTCGGGGCTGTTGTGCCATAGAGTTTGGTTTGATTTGACATCTAGCACGGTAAATTATATAGCCATTCTGGATGTCAGTACATAATTTTGCTTATGCTATTTTAATAATAATAATAATAATAATAATAATAATAATAATAATAATAATAATAATAATCAAACACGTAAAAGACCACATGCAGGACGATAACCTACGTTACTTTGTCATCTCAAAAAACCGTGATAGTAGTTATTGGGACGTAAAATCAATAACATTATTTATTTATTTATTTATTTATTTATTTATTTATTTATTTATTTATTTATTTATTTATTTATTTATTTATTTATTTATTTATTTATTTATTTACAGCGTTATGCCTATCTGAGGAGCGCGACAGAACTTATCCAGCTGATGTTGATTTTTCTTCTTCCAAAATCTCTTCATCTGGGCACTGAATATTTTCCTTCGATCTTCAGTCCATGATTTATTGGTCCTCGTATTCATTATCTCACCAAAATTATGGTTGTTGACTGCTTTTTTGAACTGGAGTCAATCTTGAATAATTTCCTGTGGGGTTCCAATTGCCTGAAAGTATTTTTCTATTTTTATTATTATTATTATTATTATTATTATTATTATTATTATTATTATTATTATTATTATTATTATTTTCTAAAAATGAAGAAACAGAACAGAAACACCCATGGTTTGGTCCAAATATCTCTCTTGTGAATCCTTCCTTCTTTCTTACGGAATATACTGTATTGTAAACCAATGATGCTGCAGTCTTCAGTTTTTTTTTTTTTTTTTTTTTTTTTTTGCTATTTGCTTTACCTTGTACCGACACAGATAGGTCTTATGGCGACGATGGGATAGGAAAGGCCTAGAAATGGGAAGGAATCGGCCGTGGCGTTTGCATTTGCCTGGTGTGAAAATTTGAAACGACGGAAAACCATCTTCAGGGCTACCGACAGTGGAGTTCGAACCCACTATCTCCCGGATGCGAGCTCACAGCTGTGCGCCGTTAACCGCACGGGTCTTCAGTTGTATCACTGCTCGTTATGTCTCCATATATACTGTATATGTAGTTGTGAATGTGAGTGTACTTAGCAATGGGGAAAGTTTATCTCTGATCGACTTTGAAGATTAACTTATTGTATCCTACCTAGAAAATCCTCCAAAAACCGCCCATGATCCCCAGACCATTGAGCCGAGATGGAAGCGATAAGGCAGGAGCCTTTCAAATAACCTCCAAGGCAGATCAAATGATACAGTATCTGTCAGCATTGACATCTGAGCAATCACAGGAAGGATGACGTTGGGGTGGGATCAATAAGGAAGAACCGGCTTTGGAATGAAATTCTGTACTCGGGAGCACACACAACGAAATATATGAAGTGAGAGACACTGCCGTCTATGTGAATGCATAAGCATAGGAATAGCGCGTAGTTATATAAATAAGTTAAGTAAATATCCGCCTCTGTGGTGTAGTGGTTTATGTGATTAGCTGCCACCCCCGCAGACCCGGGTTCGATTCCCGTCTCTCAATGAGATTCATAATTTAATTGAACTTGATAACAAAGGAAGTGAATGGTGATGACGTTGTAAAGGCCATGGACTTCTTGTTTTAGATGCAATCCAAACCACACGGACTTGATAATCTCCAAAACCTTATTCTTATTGTCTGATTGTGGAGTCGATACAGACTGTGATGATGCCATTTAAATTTTCTCTTATATAGAGCTAACGAGACGCAATAAGCACTTTCTTACAATTGGTTTTTCGTCGCACAGACACAGATAGGTCTTATGGCGACTATGAGACAGGAAGGGGCTAGAAGTGGGAAGGACTCGAGCGTGGCCTTGATTACGGTACAGCCCCAGCAGTTTTCTGGTGTGAAAATGGGAAATCCCGGAAAACCATCTTCAGGACTGTCGACAGTGGTGTTCGATCACACTATCTCCCGAATACTGGATACTGGCCGCACTTAAGAGACTGCAGCTATCAAGCTCGGTATGCTTCTTTATTTAACATACAATCTGAATAATTTAACACAGAATAGACGTAATGATATATGGCGGTATATAATGCGGGGGGGGGATATATGTTCCATCACACATGTAATTTGACAACTTGATCTTTCATCAGAAGTTTTATTTTATTTAGTAAGCCTTATTGTGGACAATTATGTCCATAAATGTCGAGGGAATGTCTTCGGTAAAAGAAGTTTTGCAGAACCTTTGTAGAATACATGGTTGTGATATCCTTTGTGTTCAAGGAACGCATCGAGACAGTAATCAGCGTCGTCCAAGAGTTACCGGTATGCACTTAATGGTAGAGACACCGAATCAATGTTATGGTAGTGTCATTTTTGTTAAGCCGGGTATCGCTGTCCTGCTCACTGACATTTCGCGCGGGGATGTTGGTGTAGATATTCTTACAGTTGAGCTGAATCAGTGTTCCGTTTCATCTGTGTATAAACCACCTGGCATTGTATTCCACTTCCAGTGGCCACGGAATTACAACAGTCAGATTGTTCATATCGCGATTGGAGATTTCAACAGCCATAGTTCTGTATGGGGATACGAACACAACAAGGAAGATGGAGAGGCAGTGTTGGAGTGGGCAGGGACTAATTAGCTACTTTGGATCCATGACGCCTAAATTGCCTTCTTTTAACAGCGGGCGATGGAAGCGGGGATAAAATCCATACCTAATTTTTGTTAGCGAAGGAATCGTTCAGCAGTGTGTGAAGGGTGACGGCCCCCCTATACCAATTTCGCAGCACCGACCAATAATATGTCAGGTTATTGCGGCAGTGCGCCCCATGTGTGTACCTTTCCGCAGACGATTTAATTTCAAGAAAGCTGACTGGAAATTGTTCACTATATTTTGGGAAGATGCTATATCTGATATAGGTTTTAATATCATTTTTTTTAGCTTGTGGTACAAGTTGAGCCGCGCACAAATAAGGAAACATTATAGAAAACAACACATAATTTACAAACCAAAGTCAAGGTAAAACATAAAGTAGAAATCGAGAGAGAGATCTGCAATACAGAAATATACAAAAAAAAATTAAAAACACAGAAATAATGTAAAGTATAAGTAAATAAGTTATATAAATTAACAGATGAAAATTGAAAATTAAACTAGGCTATCCAGTTGTTGCGGCCACTGAATAGCCGTTGTTGAAGCTGTCAGAAGGTCGTCGATAGTTCTGCGGAAGTCACTATGTGGGCACCTGAGGTGATATATCGCATTGCCTGCTATTCTTGACCAGAGTCAGAGCTCGGAGAAGGTCGAAGGACCCAAGAATGCATCGCAAAGCCACTTCTTCCATGCCCAGTGCTCACTCGGTTTAGTGGGATCCATACACTCCGCGGCAGATGAAATCCGGGCAGAGGCTGCGTAGGTCAAATATTTTTTTTTTTTGCTATTTGCTTTACGTCGCACCAACACAGATAGGTCGATAGGTCTTATGGAGACGATGTGATAGGAAAGGCCTAGGAATTGGAAGGAAGCGGCCGTGGCCTTAGTTAAGGTACAGCCCCAGCATTTGCCTGGTGTGAAAATGGGAAACCACAGAAAACCATCTTCAGGGCTGCCGACAGTAGGGCTCGAACCCACTATCTCCCGATTACTGGATACTGGCCGCACATAAGCGACTGTAGCTATCGAGCTCGGTGGCTCAAAGATCGATCTGTATTCTGACATAGGTAACTCCACAGACGATTACGATCTGTTTGTGGAAGCTTTGAAGGAGAGCTCAAGACTATCGACTCCTCGAGGATGCGGCACGAACTACGTTACTGGACTCAATAGAGACATGTCAGTTCTGTTACCTGAATATATAGAATTATTTGATCGATACCCATTTGGAGAAGAGAACGTTCGTAAAGGATAGGTTTTATCAATAGCATTAGCCGCGAACAAAAGAGAGCGTTGACTTTCCACGCTCGAAGGACTGGATATGTCCGAGAATTGCCAGAAGGCGTGGACACTCTTGAAGAGGCTTAACAATGACTTCACTAAAGCCCCGGTGCATATCAACTTGTCTTCGGATGCTATTGCTGGTCAATTTTGCTCGCCGGAAACATTGGAGGACGCATAAGCAGAGCAAATTTCGAAAGACAACCCGACATGGAGACTAGTGACCTCACAGAAGACATCACCATGAATGAACTAGAAGGAACTATCAAGAATTCCAAGACAGGAAAGGCAACGGTTTGGATGATATGAGAGTGCAGCAGATTAAATACTTCGGTACCATGGCGAAGGAGTTCGTTGTTTCTTTCTTCAGGAACTGCCTAAGGAGTAAACAAATACCAAAAGTTTGGAGAAAGACCTGAGTGATTGCCATCCTGAAACCATGTAAAGATGTATCAGATGACAGAAGCTATGGGTTGATATCAATGTTGTGTCACCTCTATAAGATATTTGCGACGACCCTGTTTGAGCACATGACTTCGAAGGTAGAAACCCGGAACAAGCAAGTCTAAGATCGGGTAGGAACTGTACATCACGGGTCTTAAATCTCACCCACTACATTGAGGATGGATGGAGAAACGCATGGTAACTAGCGTGGTCTTCGTGGACCTTACTGCGGCATGTGATACGGTGCACCACAGAAGCTTTACTACATAACAAAGGAGTATGGTTTCACAAAGATCATTGAGACTCTCTTACAGAACCGCAGGTTTCTTATTGAGTTCCAAGGCAGGAATTGTATATAGAGAGTCCAAAACAGTGGCCTTCCACAGGGTAGTTTTCTGTCCCTATGCTCTTTAACATAGATACTGTACCAGGAACGCACGGTACATGCCGAATTTATTAAGAGCGATGTCGGTTAATCATCACGCGCGCCGAGAACTCCAAACTCGATGTGTTAACATCAGCTAGAACGAGCGAGCATGTGTACAAACAGCTGTGAATGACGTAGATGCAGGAGCGAGGTAGACTAACCCGCCCAAACACATCAACTTGCCTTGACAAGGACTGGATTTCTGGAAAAATGAATCACTCATTCGAGAACTTGCAATTTAGAGATTTAGAAAACTTCTTTAATAATGGTCTATCGTCTTGGGAGATACGCCATTCTGCAGCCAATTACAAGAACGTCTCCATTATCAAATCTCAAGAAAGTTTTTTTTTTTTTGCTAGGGGCTTTACGTCGCACCGACACAGATAGGTCTTATGGCGATGATGGGATAGGAAAGGCCTAGGAGTTGGAAGGAAGCGGCCGTGGCCTTAATTAAGGTACAGCCCCAGCATTTGCCTGGTGTGAAAATGGGAAACCACGGAAAACCATTTTCAGGGCTGCCAATAGTGGGATTCGAACCTACTATCTCCCGGATGCAAGCTCACAGCCGCACGCCTCTACGCGCACGGCCAACTCGCCCGGTATCTCAAGAAAGGGGCCGATGACCTGGATGTTAGGCCCCTTTAAACAACAAGCATCATCATCATCATCATCATCAACATCAAATGTCAAGAAAAATCCATCGAGAGATTTTCGAGCAAATCCACCTTAAAAATAATCACGTTATCGTATGACGTGTAGGCCTTGACCATTTAAAAGGCGGGGCTACACAGCAATAGACAAGCATTCTTCGACAAGGTCTCTGCATGGCCAGACCCTCTGTTATTCTGTCTGTCAACAGTAGAGTCGAGTGACAACGTAGTAATTATCAAGCGCGACGTGTAAGTTCTCACGTCGAGAACCGAACTGCGTGTAATTCTCAAACTACGCTACTTAATTTTTCTTCGGTCCAAACCCAAGTGAAGTGTTTAACTCACTCCATTGTTATGCAAGTGTTAAAACATTATTTCAGTAACTGTGATATTTTTAAGGTGTTTAAAATATTTAATCGTGATAACACAAGTGTTGCCCTATTTTTGCAACTCAACACTCAAGTGCCCCTTAACTGGTGATAAATTTTGAGTACGATAAACTGTGCCAACCGCACTGTTAAAAGTAAGCGACGTAAACTGATAATCCATCATGGTGTTTATCTTAACTGGATTCGAACTGATTTCTGCTCATACTTGTATATAATTACTTCTAAATATTCTTTAGTGACTTTATTATTTTACGAGACTCACTATGCTAAGAGTGACTGACACGTTATTATTTATTTCATCGCTATTAGCAGTGTCTTACGGTTAAACTCTTAAATAGCAATTTTTGTGTCAAGTTCGACAATATTATTATTCGTTGTGGCAAGTAAGCACAGACAGTGCACTACAAATGAACGGCATTCAGTTTAACATTCAATAAATTCTGTCTGCAAGTGTCAAGTTAAGTTTTGGCATACTTCAAACTGCGTGTTGTGCGCATACATCAATTAAAGTCAGTTTTTTTGGCTAGAGGCTTTACGTTGCATCGACACAGATAGGTCTTATGGCGACAATGGGATAGGAAAGGCCTAGGAGTTGGAAGGAAGAGGCCGTGGTCTTAACTAAGGTACAGCCCCAGCGTTTGCCTGGTGTGAAAATTGGAAACCACGGGAAAATCATCTTCAGGGCTGCCGACAGTGTGATTCGAACCCACTATCTCCCGGATGAAAGCTCACAGCCACGCGCCTCTAACTAGTGATGGGCAATGCTCTCGTTCGAGACTCTCCAGACTGACGTCACAGATCTCGAGACTCTCGCGAGAATCTCGATGCCGGTTCTCCTGTGCTGCGATTTGTGTGACGTTCCAGTAAGTACGAGTGTAAGCTCCATAGTATATCATAAGCAGTTATGCGTGAAATAATGTTCTCATATGGAAACGTGTCTGCAGATAAATTTCGGCAAAAGCCTGGAAAAGTCATGCATGTTCAATTATGAACCCATTAACGAAAGTGAAAACAGAATCTCAGTATCTTAAACTGTTCACGAATCAATTGATGTGACATCTTAGCTGAATAATCATGCATAATTTGTGAATAACTCTACAGTAGATGGGATGTAATACAGGCGTGCAGTACTTGAACTTTAGACGGGGCAAGACGTGTCTTGCTGCATATGCAACCATCATTACGTATGAGTCGAACGTGTAATCTAAAATGCCCGAGTTTGCTCCAATTCTTTCGACAGGGTTGCTCTCGAGACCAATCATTCTCCTGTGCTAAGATTATGCGACGTCCCAGTAAGTACGAGTGTAAACTTGATGGTATATCATAAGCAGTTATTGCGTGAAATGTTCTCATATGGTAACGTGTGCACCAACATTTCTTTGTTAAAATCCTGCTGCATAAGTTCTGAAACGTTATTCACCATAGGGCTACAGTATAACCACGAGAAATGTTTAGAACTTATGGCTTAAGAACCGAGGTCAAATTAAATGCCTTACCATACCACGCTCGGTATAAAACACAAATACCATTACTACTGTACCTCCAAACCCGGCCTCTAGTCATGACTAACTTGGCATTAGGACGACCTCTATAATCCAAGAGTTCTCGTACATAAATTATTGCTTTACTGGGTCGACTTGAATAAGAGTATTACGGCCAAATTCGTTTTATATGAGGAATATTGAGCGCGAAAGCATTATTGATTGATTGATTGATTGATTGATTGATTGATTGATTGATTGATTGATTGATTGATTGATTGATTGATTGATTGATTGATTGATTGATTGATTGATTGATTGATTGATTGATTGATTGATTGATTGATTGATTGATTGATTGATTGATTGATTGATTGATTGATTGATTGATTGATTGATTGATTGATTGATTGATTGATTGATTGATTGATTGATTGATTGATTGATTGATTGATCGATTGATTGATTGATTGATTGATTGATTGATTGATTGATTGATTGATTGATTGATTGATTGATTGATTGATTGATTGATTGATTGATTGATTGATTGATTGATTGATTGATTGATTGATTGATTGATTGATTGATTGATTGATTGATTGATTGATTTATTTATTTATTTATTTACTCGGCTGGGTTCTTTGAACATATCACAAACAGAAGATTTGACTGCAAACCAGACGTTAACATACGTCATGAACTGCAAGGTGAAAACCAGACAATGAAGGAATAACATTCGATAATTATGTGATGAAATAATTTACGATGTAAATGTTTCACACACATGAGACCACATACAATATTCTTTGTGTTAGAATACAACAACAACACATTTACTGTACAATATACCTCCTAATGCGAATAACCTTCTCATTAATTTAATTTATAAATACTTATGAAATTATACTGTATATGCCCCAAACATCTGCAATACATTGTCCCACCAAACTGCTTTATGGAATGAATAATTAATTAGTAACAATAATGTGGACTTCTTCATCACAATGCAACTTGATTACACCGTCTCAGCCACATAATGCTTATTCAAAAATATAAGTTTATCTATGAGATTCCGATGCAACTTATTTCTGTGTTTATTAATCACAAAACCAATCTTGGAAAAAATCTCTTCACACGAAACTGATGTAGCCGGTATGGAGAGGTGTTTCCTGGGTAAATCACTCGATGTTGGATATCGGCTCTTGTTACAGCGTCAGTATTGTAGAGGATTGTCTGTGCGCTGAACACAGGCTTCTCCAAATTAACGCTGCATCTCTACAGCAGCATCGGCTGCAGCGTTATGGCTTCTGTTTCATATGATGCCCATACTGAAAATACATCGGATGATGATGGCGTGCATTGCTCACTGGTTGAGGTATCTGATATATATGACTCAATGTATTGATCAGTACAGCCGTACACTGTGTCGTCAAATATTCCACTGCGCTTGTCGCATGATGTTCGTCCGTGAATGGCAACGCTTTGAAACGAGGGTCGAGAATGGTCGCGGTGGCGAATAGGAGATAGGTTTCACGGTCACCTAGCTTTATATTTACGGATTCCCGCAAGTCATTCTCGAATTGGTGCGCTGTCCCTGTTTTCCCGCCTCCCCTTGACAGCGCCAAATGAAGTTGCCTGTAGATAGGTATAACATTAGTTAGATATCGAAATATGCTGTTCTGTTGACATCTCTGCGGTAATGTGTTCAAATGGCTGCAATATCTGGAGGGCTTCATTTAGAAGATGCCATTCTTTATGCGACAGACATTCAATGCCTGCACGGAGACCTGCCATACAGGCTGCAATACACTACTATTACTCCCGCAGCTTCCTAAACATTTCCACCTCCTGAATGAGCTTGTGTTCAGGGTTTTCAAGCTGTTTTTGTGTCTCTGTTAGTTTCTCCTTAGCAGTGCAGCTGGACTTGAAGTATGACACTATTTTTCTCGATTTTTCCCGTACGGCTGATAACACTTCATTGCTCACAAGAACTTTCTTTATAGCTACGTTAAGCATGACCCGTGTTGCACACCCTGACCTCCGCTAAGGGCCAAATGCATAGCAGCTGTCATGTTGGCAGCATTATCCGTAACAACTGATATTACTTTTCCACCTATCCCCCAGTCTGTAATTACAGTATCCAGTGCTTCACTAATATTCAACACCGTGTGTCTCTGGCGAAATCGAAATGTTTCGAGCGATATACTCTGCATGGCCCATTCATTGTGGAGACTTGTTACGGTCATGTACGATTCACAGTTCATCGATGTCCACATGTCGGTGGTCAAGAAAACATGCACTGCGGCAGCTACTTCACTATGAACTTGTTTCTCTACCTGTTCACTGAGATGTACGTGCTTTTAAGTGCCGGATCATGCCAGAAGTATTTCTGCTGACGTATTTCAGTTCTTTGGAACAAACAACACAGCGAACTGTGCTATGTGGCGTGTCTTCAAAATAACCCCAAATCCACGACTTACGTTGCGTTTCGGATATCGTCTGAAAGGTATCGCGTACAATTAGACCAATCAACATATTGCACAGTCGTATGCCGAAGTATCTGATTATGACGCGAATACTCTATAATAATGTAAGGAATTCTTTCCTTCGTCACCGTCATGTCGGTACATACAAGCACTGGTCAAATGGGCATTGCATGTGGGGTCTGATAAATTTAGTGATAACGATGTAGGACGTACAGTAGCCGCCAGTTTCTGTATTTAGCCCACTAATTTGTGTACTTGCCGCTGCATACAATGCCAGTATGAGTATCCTTTATAACAGACCTCTGTAAAAATGAACGGCCTAGTCGCTTGCTGACGCGCATTTACGGAATGGAGAACGCTCGTGGTTGGTTACTCGCCTACTCCAAACAAACAACATTCAGCTCCTTCTATTTGTGAACCTACGACACGCTGCTCTCTGTACAATGCGAGGACAACGGTCTCGAGATCTCTCGACATTTCTCGCGAGGAATAGTGCCTGCGCTAGTCTCGAGAAATCACGAGACCTCGTCTCAGACTGCCCAGCACTACCTTCAGTGATATTATGTGTTTTTCAGCGCCGGATCATCCCAGAAGATAATTTGCTGACGTGTTTTACTTCTTTTGAATAAACAACACAGCGGACTGTGCTATGTGGCATCTCTTCAAAATAACCTACATCAGCGACTTACGTTGTGTTTCGGACATCGTCTTAAAATTGTCGCGTACAATGTTAGACAATTGCACTGTCATATACCGAAGTACCTAATTACGACGCAAATACTCTATAACATATTAAGGAATTACTTCCTCTGTCACCAAAATATTGGTAAACACAAGCAGTGGTAATATGATATTGAATGTAGGGTCTGATAACGATGTACATCTACCTGTCGAAATAATTTGGGAAAACTCAGGCATTGTAAATTACACGTTCATCTCATGCGTAATGGTGGTTGCATATGCAGCAAGGTGAATCTCGCCTCGTCTCGAGTAATGCACGCCTTTAGTATCCAAGGGGGGTAGGTGTACCTACAGAAGCCATCATTTTCTGTACTTATCCTATTAATTCGTGTACTTGCCACTGCACACAATGCCAGAATGCGTATCCTTTATAATTATGTTATACAGAGTCAAAATAGACACCGGTAGAAACGAACGTCCTAGTCGCTTGTTGACACGTATTTACTGAATGGAGAAGGCGCATGGTTTGCTATTCACATGCTCCGGATAAACAACATTCAGCTCCGTGTACCTGTAGGCCTACAACACGCTTCTCGCCACACAATGCGGGGAAAACACTCTCGAGATATCTCGAAATTTCTCGCGAGAAATAGGGCCTGCGCTAGTCTCGAGAAATCTCCAGAAATCTTGAGACCTCGTCTCAGACTGCCCATTACTACCTCTAACCACAGGACCAACTCGCCTGGTAAAGTCAGTCTTTGGTATCAGG
Source organism: Anabrus simplex (assembly GCF_040414725.1). NCBI lineage: Eukaryota > Metazoa > Arthropoda > Insecta > Orthoptera > Tettigoniidae > Anabrus > Anabrus simplex. The sequence continues at coordinate 679,715,227 of NC_090266.1, forward strand.
TGATTACGAACGTGTCGTGGGACTGTACGACTGTAGACACTCGTATAATGTTAAGTCACGAGTGATTACCCCGCATCAAGATCGCCGCAGATCTTCGAGAAATTCGGGACCTTCAGGAACGAGGTACGCGTTCGATTCTGTGCTGCTAAGTGGACTTGGGAGTACGAGTCCAATTCCATGGTGACGAGAGGATCCTGGGAGTACGAGTTTTCCTGGAAAACCATTCGGGAAGGCGATTCGGGAGATGGCGGTTCACTGCACCAAGGTTATATGAATTTCCACTTGCCAATATTTTTTAATAAATTAAATATTCAAAATACATCTCCACTTATTGCACATAGAACCTACTCTCCTGTACCAAGCCCTAGCTATTTTTTCCTGGGAGACGCCTTGCGAACTTTCATCCATGCTCTTTTAAATAACAAGTTAGTTGGGGTTATCGTTTACTGGTACAATACGAATGACCAACCACGACCCCCTCTCACTACGAGCTACATTTAAGACGATGATCTGGCTTTGGCTGTCCAAGGTGATGATTTCCAGACTATTGGAGGGATAATGGCTGCCTCACTTGGAGAACTATCAAATTATGAGAAAAATCTGTTAGTTCAAAACCCTGCTAAGGCCCAGGTATGAGCATTTCATCTTAGGAACCGGGAAGCTAACAGGCACTTGAATGTGGAATGGGATGGGTGGCGATTGGAGCATTATTTTTTACCAAAGTACTTTCGAGTCACCCTGACATACAGGACACACTGCACAAATACTCATACTGGACAAAAGTTCTCAGCCCGGAACAATATCTTCCGTAAACTTCGCTCGACCAAGTGGGACGCACCTCCAACAGTATTGAGGAAATCTGCTTTGTCTCTCAGTTTCTTTGCGGCAGAATACTCAAGCCCAGTGTGGTTCAATTCGACTCATACAAGGGTGGATGTAGCTTCAGACACTGGGTCGGGGATACAACTGGGGAGGATGGCCAGTACCTCACCCAGGCGGCCTCACCTGCTATGCTGAACAGGGGCCTGGTGGGGGATGGGAAGATTGGAAGGGATAGACAAGGGAGAGGGAAGGAAGCGGCTGTGGCTTTAAGTTAGATACCATTCCGGCATTTGCCTGGAGGAGAAATGGGAAACCACTTCCAGGATGGCTGAGGTGGGAATCGAACCCATCTCTACTCAGTTGACCTCGCGAGGCTGAGTGGACCCCGTTCTAGCCCTCATACCACTTTACAAATTTTGTGGCAGAGCCGGGATCGAACCGGGGCCTCCGGGGGTGGCACCTAATCACGCTAACCACTACACCACAGAGGCGGACCCAGGTCACTTCACATCACGTATTCATTCACTCACGATGTATTCCAGTGACGAATACATTGATATGTTGCTCATTTATGGGGAAACAAGGCAGAACGCAGTCCAGTCACAACGTCCCAATCACGACGTTTTCCTGAGAGAAGACTACCGACTACTAATACGTTCCGAAACCTTGAAAAAAGATTGCGGTCAACACTGACACATGGAAGGGTACCTCCCGTTAGAGATGCTCCTATAACGTCTGCTCCACATGAAGAGGCTCTTTTGGACGCTGTCCATAATAACCCTCATATTAGTACTCAGACATTTGCACAACAGACTAACATTAGCCGATCATCAGTCATGGGTATACTGCATAACAATGAATTTAGCCCATACCATCTGCAGTTACACGAGCAGCTCTTCAGACGTGATTTCGATACTAGATTAACATTTTGCCAATGGGCATTACGCAGGTTGACCAGTAGCGTAGCCATGTTTTCAGACAAATCACGATTTCACAACAATGGCGTCGTGATTCGGCACAATATGTACTATTGGTGCACGGAGAATGCACATTGGGTAAGATAGGGCCCATTTCAAGTGCAGTGGGGAATAAATGTCTGGTGTGGAATCTTGGATGACTATCTCATCGGACCATATTTCTTCGACGGACATCTAACGGGAGCACACTACATTCATTATCTTCAAAATTAACTCCCACAGTTGCTGGAGAACGTGCCACTGCGTGAGCGATTACGAATGTGGTTTTAACAGGACGGGGCTCCACCTCACGGATCAGTAGTCGTCCGGAACCATCTTCATACTTCATATCCAAATAAATGGATAGGAAGAGGAGGACCTGTTCACTGGCCAGCCAGATCACCCGATCTAACGCCACTTGACTTCTTCCTGTGGAGTCACTAAAACAGTAGCCTGAAGATCCTGGGTACCTTCAACAACTGATCACCGAGGCATGCCAAACTGTTACACCTGACATGTTACAAAGTGCAAGAATGTCTTTAAAACGTCATGCTGAAATCTGCATAAACCAAGGCGATCAACTTTTCGAACACTTGTTACACTGAATATACCAGGTACCCTACTCCCTACCTACAGACCGTCATGTCGTAGTCCAACCTGGCTACGTAACATCGGAAAAATGCGGTCCTATTCAGGACCAAATAAAAATATCCCTACTCTTTGGAATAGCACGACATCTGGCCATATTACAGTCACTGCAAACGGCGTTAATCGAAAAAAAAGTGTACCAGGCTGCAAATCGAACCTACTATCAGACATCGTGGTTGATACAATAGCACTGATGCGTGATTTAGCCACCATCGCTACCGCGAGCCCTGGTGCAGAGTTAGCAGGTTGTAGTCTTTATAGACACTTCCTGTCCAAACGTAAGATAGTGTTATTCGCAGCTGTGATCGTTTTACACATTCATTAGAGCTTAAATAATAGAAATAACACTGCCGCTAATGGTGTCTACCATATTCGCGAGCATTATATAAACGATATAGTTGTATTAAAGCCATAACAGAGCAGGTACTAATGTTTTTCGGATGACTATGATATACGCGTTAGTTGGGTTACCTACCACCGATAAAATAAGGGGCTGGTGAACCACGCGGTATAGTGGTGTTGTCTGCCATCTTCTTCTTCTTCTTCTTCTCCTTCTTCTTTATCTATTTACCCTCCAAGGTCTGTTTTTTTCCCTCGGACTGAGCGAGGAATCTGTGATCAGCAATAAAGTATTATACAGTAGGTAGCTGGTTTGGCACCAAAATTGGTAGATTTTGTTTTGATCCACGGCAGAAAAGATTCAGCTGGTTGCTCTGGCTCTATCAAATTAAACCATAAAATCAGCAAAACTCTCCCAGCTAATGCAGACAAAACACCCAGATTTTGTTTTAAAATACACAAACGGTTTAAGGCAAAACTGTTTAGTAGCGCAACGAAATAAATAGGTACACAATCAGCGGTGACAGTAATGCATATGAAGTGTCTCTACTCATCGCTGAAAAAGGAATGACACACACTATTGACGAAGAATAAATAAACCCGCTGCTCAGATGATGGCCTCGGCGTTGTGGGTGAGAAACGTAAGGTCTTTGAGTTCAGTTTAATTATCATATAATAAGAGATGAAATTGCCGAAAATGTTCGGAAGACTTAGATAAAAAGAATTAAAAATTGCATATTTTTGCTATGTTGTAATGGAGTTGTATTACTCCATTACCTTAGAACTACATATATTGGATTCCATTTATATAGTTTAATATTATGTTGTGCGTGTCCACGAATTAAGAGTTCGAGATACCATGGTCCCTTCTCGGATTTGCGCATGGGGAGCCATCTTGCGGTGGACTTGGTTATAGAAACACGAGGTGGCTAGTGTGTGCTGCGATCTGTCTGCGAAACGTGAAGTTTACCTGGCGAGGCACCGTGCTCGACAATGATGTCTGAGCGTTTTTGTTTTTTTAATTCTTGGGACTGAATTGAAGAGACGCTCTGAAGCTAAGCTCTTGGTTGTGGTTTAACGACAAGTTAATTATTCAAGAAAAGAAGATGTTGGTGAATTTCGATCCGGGTTAAAGGATTCCCACCTGAGCCTTAGGCTCGTAGTTTGGTTTGTCATTTGAAAAGATTATTCACTTCTAACTAGCCGACCTCGTAAGTAGATTCATATGTACTTCTGAACTGGGTTGATATCGCCGAAGAAACTACTAATCATGACGTTTGAAGACATGGAGAAAATTTATGGCTATGATATCTGAGAAATGGAATATTTAATGTTTCGGACATTTGTTTTGTGTATTTAAAGTGAAGGACTTTTCCTACTGGTCTGGTTATGAGCTTGTAAAATTCAATCTAGATTTGGGGTTTCAAGGTTCGATGGTAACTATGATATTAATTTTAACTTTTGGTTCTGTTACTTAAGATTTCATGCGCATGAAGCAAGTTTTTATATTTGGGGAGCTCCTCGCTAAACTAAATATGTATGTAGTATCGATGCAACCTAATTCATTTTTCTTATTTCCCTTTTAATAATAATAATATAATTTTCTGATTACTAAATTTTTCAAACCTATACGAGGGTGTTAGGTAATGTTTGAATATTGTTAAGATGAAAACTTTTCTTTGGGCTACTCGGTACTGGCGTAGCCATTTTGAATTACGGTGACTCTGTTTTGTTTCTGTACGATGTAATAGAATGCACACGTGGGTGGGCGTTGTCCTGTTGCCTGTGACAGGCGAGGATCTGAGTTGATTATTGACGGCTAGAACCGTGTGATGTAATGGTCTTGATTTTGTCGCCTTGTGGTGGCCCGGTTGCTGTTTGGTGATATTCAAGTGATTTAAGTTTCGGTTTCTGATGTAATGTTCTCTTAGTTAATCCTTCTTGTGGATTATGTACCTTCATTTGGATTATTTCTTGAAGATTACTGAAGTAATATGGGTTGGTAGAGTATGACCGAGATTGTCATTGGAGAAGTTTTCATCTTCAAGACTGTAACTGAGAATTTATAGCTTTTAATTGTCATTTGATTCTCTTTAATTAATGCATCGACCTTGATGGTTTAATTTTCAGTTAATTTTCCCTTTTAATTGATCCAGTTGCAACATTTAAATTTTTAATCAATTGTAGTTTGAGAGGTCGGTTATTTTTCTTTTGAAGATTTTGTTAATTAAAGTTTTCTTTTCTTTCAAATTTATTCCGTAGTTATTATTCCAGCCTTTAGCTAATTTATTTGTTTTATTGATTCGCCTGGTCTCTTGGCCCTGTTGCTTCTACAAATTGCGACGACCTTCTATTGGGATTGCACGGTAAGTGATCTGGTTCCTATTATTCTTGTTTTCTTGGTACAATCCCTGGTCGTGCTATACGCTCTACCTTAGTATTTCTTGTTGTGAGAATGTAGTTAGATAAAACGACTGCCATTGTGAATAATGCAGATTCAATTGCTTTCATCCTGTATGTTTATGAAAATAAATTGCATGAGAATTTTACTTCTTGTAAATATTTATCACCACATGCCACATCAGCAGATTTGTTTAAGTTTGTGAATAATTTCGTGATTGACAATTGATTTGTGGAAGGAAATATGGACTAGTTGCTGTGATATAAACTATAGCACAGTTCGTAGTGTGGTTGATTGCTGTATCAACAGAGATGCGTTAACAGCAAAGAAGCGACCACCAAATCAATAGTTGCCTTGACGAATTGTGCCTTGTGAATTTCATTAAATCGCACCCTTTTAAATTCTTTATTATTTGGTATAATCTGTGAAGAAATGGGGAGTGGCCAGAATAAATTGTCAATGTACTGTGAAGTAAGATGACTTTCCCGTGGAAACATACTGGACGGATTTGTTGAACTGAGGAATGAACTCAAGCTCTCTTAGTTTGATTCCAACTTCGGCCTTAAAATGTGCAACTTCACTGGATTTTTAAGCTATCATACGTTACTGGTATCTTCATCCACCTGAATACACGCTTGTTTAAGCCTGAGGGAACTAGCATCCAAAACCAAAGGAATAATAAAAGATCTGAAACTGTGGAATGGGAGATTGGTGTCTGAAATCTTCGAGCAATTCTCTTTCGGTGCAGATTTCGCCCAGATATGAGGAGATCCTCAACGTTCTCGAGTCACATTTGTAGTAATTTTACTTGCAGCTAGGAAATATTTCACAGTGAAGGATGGAAGTGATTTTTGGGAATCCTCTTGTTGACGGGCTTTCAACCAACCTCTCTCTTATGCTACAAGAATACCGTTTGGCAGAACCTTCAACTGACCGTTCATTAAAACTCGAGTTTTCACAATTACAACTAGCTGACGTTTGGTAGTCTACAGAGGTGTACAGATTCCGCTTTCAACTTGCCTATGCTTGCCTGGACAGCAGGCAGGTAAGCTGGTCGTACGTAAACAACACTACAGGCAGGCTGCTGCACTCCTGTCCAGTTCAAGCTCATCCCAACTTGGCAGACTACAGGCAATATTGCTTACTTCCTTTCCTGCTTTCGACTGTACTACAAAACGCAGCATGAAGATCGGCTCCCCTTCACCCTCAAGATCAATAAATTAAGGCTTCCTTAAATGAGGCTATCAGTGCGATAATGGCCTGACCCACATTTTGGAAAACAATTAAAGATATTCACACATAATGTCCCTTTATACAATACCCTCATGTCCTGCAATGGCCACAAATGTGTTTGGACAACATGCACAACGTGGTAGCATACGATCTTGTTTGTGCACCGTGAAGTTCCATAATAAACCGAACGCAATAATGGCGTATGCCACATAGGCCATTATTGCTCAGTTTATGCATAGAAAGTAGGCCGGTGGTACATCGTACAGTACCATGCATCATACAGCACGTGACAGCCAGTGAAAGAGACAAATGCAATAGATGCTAGCAGCATTGTGGCCGACACACACGTGGAACGTTCATTTGTGTGTGTGTGCTACTGAACAACAATATGCTCTGATGACTCTGTTGAAGCCGCATTTCAAGATAAAGATGGTGTCTTGTTCCTTAAGATAGTAGATGAGCTATGCATGCTGAGTCAGTATTTTCCCACGAGGTCATTGACCCCTAGTTGAGTAGAAAGGCAATGTACATTCCAACGCGTGGTCATTGAACCCTACTTTAGTAAGGCAATGTACGTTATAAACCATTGAACGCGGAATAACGTCATAACCTTGTGTACGAGAGCAAGCCTTACCTCACAGACTCCATTGGAGGGGTCTAATTAGTTAGGGAATGATAAGAGGTGCTTTCGAACCCCTAGGTGAGGTTATGACGTCATACGCATACATACGAGGGCAATGCTAACCTCACGGGCCAACCTGGAGTGTTTTGACCGCTAGGTGACGTTATGACATCATGCCCTTACGTATGAGGGTAATGCTAACCTCACGGGCCTTGAGGAACCGAATCGGAGGGGCCACCCTTGGAGAAACCGAATCGGAAATGTCACGGACCCCTTTGGAGGAGCTACAAATCGATTAGGTGACATAAAGATGAGGTTAAGATGTCATTATGACGGGTTAACCTAACCCTGCGCACGAACGCTAATCGAACCTCACACACACAGGCTCCCCATGGAGGAGCCCAATCGGTTAGGTGACTGCTAGTTGAGATTATGACATGTTAACCTAACCTCGCTCCGAGGAACGCTAACCTCAGACGGGTTCCCCTTGGAGGAGCCGAACTAGTGAGGTTACTTGTAGGTGTGGTTAACACGTGTGTTAACCTAACCTTGGCCACGAACGGTAACCTAACATCACACAGGCTCTTTGCCGTACCTTGGAATATTGACGGAACTGTGACGTAATAAGCGCGGGCGATTTAAAAATGCATGCCTTCTCCTGACAGAGCTGTGACGTCACAGCGAGGGTGATTTGAAATGCGGACTGCTGGCTAAATGTGCATGACGTTATAACCTAACGTTTCTCTACGATGTTGAGTTTGTGGTGTGATGAGTCGGTTAAGATGGATTGTTTATAACCGGATGCCCTTCCTGACGTCAACCTCATCAGGGAAGGTAACAAGATGAAATGAACGACATGATATATGATAGTAGGAAGGGAGAGGTTAAAACCCGGTAGTGGCTCATAGCATTCTCCTGTCGAATAGCATCGAGAGGTCTGCTCAAGGCTTGACGTCTCCATCCGACGGACAAACCACCATCAACAGCGTTATATGCCCTTACTCCATACGAGCACTGGGGAGAGAATTGGTATTTAATCAAGGCTTTATGGGCACACAATCTAGTAATTAGAAATTGTATACAACCACCTACCTTACCCTGCCACGCTGAATGGCTCAGACGGTTGGCACACAATCTAGTAATTAGAAATTGTATACCACCACCTACCTTACCCTGCCAGGCTGAATGGCTCAGACGGTTGAGACGCTGGCCTTCCGTCGCAAACTTTGCAGGTAAACCTCACCTAATACACGACACTGTAGAGAAACGGGACACGGGTTGGACCTGTCAAGATCGAATTTTATAAACGGATGCCGCTTCTGACGTCAACCTCATCATGGAATATAATAATATGAAATAAATGACATGATGCATGATAGTAGGAAGGGAGAGGGTAAAACCCGGTAGTGGCACATCGCCTTCTCCTGTCGAATAACATCGAGAGGTCGGGTCAAGGCTTTACGTCTCCATTCGACGGACAAATAACTCCCAACGTTCCTCCTCTTCCTTCTCTTCCTCCTCCTAAAACTCTCTAGTAAACTCAAGCCTCTATATATGCTATAAGTGAAAATATTTTCTTTAGTCTATAAGGTACTGTGGTAAAGAGTAGAGCGCAGAGCGCTTTATTCCATCATAACAAGAACATTAATAGTTGATGTACGAGGCTTTAAAATGAACGGAAACACATTTGTGTTCAATGAGGTGACTGTGTTAGATTGCACTGTATTGTGGACTCCAAAACTCGTCAGTTTAGTATTTAGCCCACTCTTTCCTTACTGTTTTCAAACAGATGAAGACAAAAAGCGGACACATTGGACAGAAAAAATTAGGTCTGCAGTGGGAAGGAAAAGGAATACCTTATCGCTTTCTAGCTATTATCATGAACGCTCATTTGTCAAGAGCAGATCTTGTTTTTTTAAAGGGTTGTGGAAAGTAGGAATGGTTGGGTATTTACCATCAACATGTGAAATTATCGTCATGCATGAATTAGGATATCCATCATTTTAAACTCTTCTCAAGGAGCATAATGGAGAAACAATTAAACAGTCTTCACGCCAGGTGTGCATGCTCTTTGATTGGTTGCGTCGCAGTGCATGCCGGGAGGTGAAGAACATATGTAAATGGCAGTGTCGAAATGACAATAGTGTGAAAGAAACAGTTGTATAGTAAAGATAGCATATCACTTTTATCTGATATTAATGGCCGGTTTCTGGTACACCACAGTTACCTCTGAGTTGTAACTTTAACTGCGCTGTTAACTTTCATGAGTTTCCGGAAACTTAAGTCCAGATTTATAAGCTCTGGTAATAATATCCTCATGTTTAGTATCTGTCGTCCTACAATAGACGTCTCTACGCAAATGATTTTAGGGTTATTTTGGTAATATCTAGTTACTTTTACTAGCAGAAGTTTTCTAAATGAAAATTAGTTGACAAATATATGCACAGTTATCTCAATCAATCTGATTAGCATGTAACAATCTCTCATAATATGGATATATGTACGATGTAATAATGCAAATATTAGATATATGTCTCGTCCTTTCTTATTCACAGTGCGCAAACATTGTCTAAAATTTCACCTTGATCGTTGTCGTCAGTAAAATTATAAAAATACATAGCAATTACCAAACAGATCACGTTTCACTGATCCAGAACACACCGAGTGTAAACGAAAAGAATCACATAAATGAAAACGTGCAGCACTTTGGAACCTATCATTCCGGCACTGAAGTTCTGCACTGATGGTGCGATATCCATTTGTTCACGCTGCAACTCTCGCAGGTTCTTTTAGTAGACTGCAAACAAACCGAAAACTCCTAATTAAAACACGCATATGCCGTTTATCTCTTCAAGGATGCTGGATATGTACAGCAAGATTGCCGTTTCTTCAGTTTTTCTTCCGTACCTCGACGCCGAGTCATACGTGCAAAATGTTGCTTATTCCTGCTCGCATCCCTCTGGGAACTCACTCATTTATTATTCTCCTTTGACATGTAATTTCGCCTGATCAGATGCCAAACCCTTCAAGAATTCCACTTTTTCCGGGCTTTCATGGCACAACTTGGACAACACGAAAGCATAACAAACTGCGTTCTCCAATAGCCAAAAGAAAATAGCCATATCACTCAATTTTTCATTAGTACTGTAGTTCCCTAATGTAATCCTCGAACTGAAAATAACTGCAACGGACTAGTAATTTGAGATGTTTTACTTACACTGACCACGCAACATGCATTGACAACTGCTGACATGAAGACCACTTGAGAGTTTCAATCGAACGTGGCGAGCTAATCCTGACTCAGGGTGTGAAGTGCGTTGACACAGATAAGATGACATAACCTACAGTTCTCTGCAAGATTTTTAATTAAGTCTATATGTTTTATGTTTATTGGGAATTTATTACACGTCACGTCACCGATTAAAGAATATAATAACATAAAAAATCAATGAAAAATCGACATTTATTATTCAGCAGGCTTATATTAAATGCATGCCGGTACCTAAGATATTTATTATTTAATACAAATGAAAATATTAATGGTAAATACTCCATCATTTCAAATTGGGTGTTAACTAACTGTTGGTGGGACTCATGATTCAAAGCCTGACGAAAGAGATCTTAACACTGTAGCTACGGTACACTGAGAGATCAATTTGGGCCTGATGGAAATCCATTTGATTAGAGTTCTATTTTATTTCACGATTCATTTGCCGTATTGCAAGATACATCTACATTAGAGGCGTCATTCTCCGAGGAGATTATAAGCTAAACAGATGACGGGGACAGATGACACCATACAAGTGGAATCAGTGACTAAAAGCCAGTGATAACGTGGAAGTAATTCTACTGACCGAAATATTGTCGATTCCAGCACACCCAAGCACGTTAAAACTGCAATGAATGACTGTGAATATATTATAACCACTTCATTATCACTTACTAATGTTTACGAAACTAATATAAGATCTTGTACGAAGCGGTATGGAGTGGCACCTCATAGCGACATTTGTCGGAATCAGTTCTGACATAGGTGTAACTACAGCACTTGCTGCATTTGCCAAGATGAATAGCATCTAAGCGTGATGTATTCTTAGTGACAAGATGTGGCTTTGTGCCGATAGTGCGAAGAGGTGTATCGTAGGTAGACACGAGTCTTGCTAGCAGTTCAGTCCAACGATAAGAACAATTTGCTGTAAATTCTCGCCACATCATTGTCTTGAATGTACAATTAAAGCGTTCTAAAACACTTGCCTTGAGACTGCTGTACAGATAGTGATGAATGCTAAGTAACTTGAGGTACGAAGAAACATTCTCGTTGTAAGACCATTTACCTTCATCGGTTTGAAGAAGCCTTGGGTAGCGTCTTGACTGTCGAACAATATGTTTAAATGCATCCTTAACTTGAGCTGCTGTCTTAGAACGCACAGGTTGTGCAAAAGCAAATTTAGAGTACACATCGATGACAGTAAGTAGATACTTATACCCCTTATTGCCAGGGGCATATGGAATCAGTTCTATTCAGTCTGCTTGCCAGAGATCGCCTTTACCACGTGTAATAACGCGTCTGCGATAGTAGTTGAGACGAGCTAGTTTATGTGACTTGTGTGCGATGCTTATCTTTACGGGTGAGGTCTTATCCTGACGAGCCATTACTAAATAATTCCCCGCATGACGTAATTCTTTCTCTGTATCTAGAATTTTTTTTTATGACGTGTGTGACCAGCATCTTGCGAAGCTCTTTGGAGTTGCAATTGTAATCGTTCTACAAGTAAGTTAGGGTCATTCCAGCACCTTACGTCTACATGCGGCAATAAAGGCTTGTAGATAATATTAAGAGCACGTGCAGTCGATTCAGGCGACGGAAACAGCTTAGAAATAAACTCTCGATATTTGCGACTCTTATTTGCATTTACAGCTTGTGTTCTCTGGTAATCACGTCGTGTTGCGTCAGTAGCAAAAAGAATTACTTTATATTTTTAAAATCATCTTGTTAAACTATATCCTTGTCAGGTATTCGTGAGAAAAGAAGTTCTAAGGTAACTTTTGTAGGTTTATAGGTAACACCTTTTACGATGAGACTGTTGCCATTAATCTTAACATTTGCATTACCTATCCAGAAAGAGTCGTCTTCATAGCGAATACCGTAGGTTGTGTCAGTTTGTCCTGTAAAGCGTTTTCCTATATAAAGAGCAAAGATATTTTAAAATGCTATTTGTTCGGGACGTCGACCTATAGAGATCTTTTGCCCCTAAGAACAAAGATAGATCCATAGGTATTTTGAATAAAAGTCTTCAACTGATTACGATACTCCGGTGTGATCATAACCTTAGTCAAAGAAGGTAGATCTTGCGTTGATGAAGTAGATGCTTCAACAATAACATATGTGATTAAAAATTAACTCGCTTAGGTGGTGAAGTATCGTTAAGTCCTTCTTCCTCATCCCCTTCTTCATCCCTATCCTCCTCCTTTTCTTCATTCTGCTCCTCTTCTTCTTTTTCTTCTTATTCAGGCTTTTCTTGTTCTTGTTTCTCTTTATCATGAGATGTTTGCATAGAAACATAATTTGTAGTAGACTTGGGCAATGAAGTAGAATTAAAATTTTCTTTCAGTGGTGTACCTAGTTGCGTTTTCAGAAATAAATCAGTGTCTGGTTGAACACGTTTAAGCTCTTTAAATTTTCGTCGAATTTTGTTTTGAGCACGGATTATATGTTGTGTAATCTCTTGACTGGATGTTGTCGTGATGACGGTTTTTGATCAAGTGGGGTCTGTAACTCTGTGTTGATGCATATAAAATTATCCAAACCCATGCAATATCGTCCATAATGAACATCACTTTCTTTATCAATAACTAAAAAGACGTAACGATGTGATGACCAGCATGTAGCACACCTACGTTTAAAGTCATTGAATGTCATATCAGTGTTAACATGATCATCATACATATGTCACATTTTGCGCTCATCTTGCCGAAAAAGCATAATAATATTTGAGTTTATTTATTTATTAGCTGATGTACCCGTGCTTCGCTACGGGATTCTCAGAAAGACTGATTTGGTGGTTTTCCTAACTGAATTCAACATAGGTCATTACAAAAATGTCAGTAGGAATGTAGCGATTGAAAGCAATGTTATCATATAAAATACTCGATCAAATAAAAAACCGCACACTTTCTCATTTTCAACGAAGAGTACTACGGTGCCGATCTAAGAGTCCAAAGTTCCAGAGCTGGAATAACCAGGTCGCAGACTGCCGTGAACACTCCTCTGTCATTATTCCGTTAAATATTCACACTACACATTCCAATCAGTGCCTCCGAGTAGGGATTGAATAGCTCGAATGCTATAATGAACCCGTGTGTTACGTACCAATAATATCGGAAAATGTATGAACCAGAGGAATGGCATGCTAAAGAAGAAAGTTATCTAACTCCCCAGCTACTTCCCGCCAATATACAGGCAGGCTGTTACACTCGGCATGACCAGGCGAGTTGGCAGTGTGGATAGAGGCGCGCAGCTGTGAGCTCGCATCCGGGAGATAGTGGATTCGAACCCCACTTCCGCCATCCCTGAAGATGGTATTCCGTGGTTTCCCATTTTCACACCAGTCACACAACACTGCATCTTAATTAAAGCCTAGGCCGCTTCCTTCACACCCCTATTCCTTTCCTATCCCATCGTCGCCATAAGACCTACCAGCGTCGGTGCGACATAAAGCAAATTAAAATAACCTCGGTACACTGCAGTAATCCTATCTATCGGGGATGAGTGGAAACAGAAGACAAAAAGCACATCACAACAAACAATGGTCAATGTAATGTTATTGTTGATAAAGTTTATGAGCTTGCTATATTGCAGGCTTTCACATTAGTTTTCTTTCGACTCTGTGATATTAGGGCGTCTTACAAAATTATTTATATCGTAGACGGTAGTTCCTTATTCGCAGACTTTGCATACCTATTTTCACTAAATTCTGTTTACCCATTTTCTCGTGACTCGGCGCTGATATGGGCTTAGTAACAAAAATCCAAATTCATGAAAATCTCTGTGATTATATGCGGTATGGTAACAATGTACAAGACATAAGTGATCGGAAATTTAATAACTTCTTACATAACTACTACTAACTTACGACATAACTAAAGTTATGTTAGTTATGTAGTATTTATCGATACGACCACTAATAATATGAATAACTTATTTGAGAATTGCATATCAGGCTTTCCCCTAAACTACCATTTCACTCAGCGTAAATACAATTATTTATGGCCTAGATTATATCGACTTATTACCGCGACTTTGCATACCGATTTTCATTAAGACACGACCACCAATAACATGAATATTTGAGAATTAAATTTCAGGCCTTCCCCTAAACTACCATTTCACTCAGAGTGAATAAAATATTTTATAGCCTAGATTGTAGAGGTTCATCACCCGACTTCACATTCCGATTTTCATTAAATTCTCTTCAGCCGTTTTCTCGTGATGCGTGTACATACATACTGACAGATAGACAGACAGACAGAAATTACGGAAAAGTAAAAAAAATGCATTTCTTTGTTACTGTGGACATGACCGATACAGAAATACCATTCTTTTCAAATTCTGGGCAATGTACAGACAAAACTCTTATATATATATTGTACCCGTAAAAATGTGTTCATATCTTTAAGGAGCTTGATATTAAATGAACGAGCATGATTCTTAACCTAGGGAGTGGCTTTATCATTGGAGCTGGTACAGAGAGAAGTATAGTCATCAATTTGAGAGATCATTTTGATAAATTGAGTTTATTGATCATCAAAAGCAAGTTCATATCACCTTCGTACAGCAGCGTGGAAGTGTCGTGGCTGGTTGGTACCTCCAAGTCCTGGGATGGTGCTGGACATTGACTGGGCAGGGACCACACCTGCTCGGATGAGGAGTTCTGGAATGTCTGGAGGTTCTGGAAGTGTCTCGACGTTCTGGAATGTCTCGAAGATTGGCACACGTTCCTGGGTTCGATTCGAGACGTAATTCACACTTGAATTTCCTGCACGGCACTCCACACATTCAGGGCGCTGTCTGAACAGATATGACCCTTTAATTATGGTTATTGCACTCTAGATATTAAATCAAAACGTTCTGGAATAATCACTCGAAGAACAAGTACTGGTAGAAATGCAAGTTCATAATGCAAGCTCACTATAAGTCAGAACGTTCTAGAGGATTACTGTCACTGCAGTCCTAAATGCATAGTTCTGAAGATTTAAAACATATTGGCAATGAACTGAATAAGTAGCACTCGGAAACTGTCCTGTTGCATTAATAGGCGAAGTGAATAGCCATTAAAGAAAATAATATTTGAAAGAAAAAGTCTGACTTCATAAATTATGGATCACTCAAAATACTGGAAAGTTCTAGGCTTTCTGGGAACGCGATATGCGTATTCTGAATTGTCACAGTCTTTAAGAATCAAAACATAAGTCCCTGTGCAGCACTTCAAAAAAAACAAAGTTCCAATAACAAAGTTCCAATGTGCCAAAATGTTAAAGTCCCAACACGACACTCGAAGAAAATAAAGTTCCGTGGTGTCGAAATATTAAGTCCCAACACGACACTCGAAGAAAATAAAGTTCCGATGACAATGTTCCAGTACGTCACCTTAAGAAAATAATAAAGTCTTATCGCGATACTTGGCGAAAATAAGTAAGGTTCAATGAGACGCTTCAGAAAAAAAACAAAGTTCTTATATGGCACTTTCAGAAAACATCAAAGTCCAATCACGACACACGAAAAAAACAAAGTCCCAATGTGGCAATATGACAAAGTTCCAATACGATGCTCTCAAAAGTAAAGTCCCATTCAGGCACTTCAAGAATATGATAAAGTCCTGATACAACGCTTAGAGAAAATACCGAACTTGGATTTCGCAGACTGTCGACTAGAAGTTCGACACGCACAACACTTCACTTGTCACCCGTGTCACAGAGACGGCGGAGTGACAGACACCGAATTCGTAGGTCGGGTGGGCCTCCTTTTATACACGTTCGCATGGAAGTCTCTAGAACTCGGGTACTATCTACCCTTATAACTTCTATAATACTCGGTGGATTTTCTTGAAATCTTAAGAGATGATGTCCATTGTAAAGGCTTTTAAGTTGGCAGTGTCAAAATAGCGATAAATTAGCTCAAAATGTACTTTTGAGGACGAACTGGATCATTACCATATATGGTAGCGGATAGCTGGCTTACGGCGGCCACGTCACTCGCTGGGTACGTCACTGCGTTCGGCGGGCTGCCTACCTTCCACCTCGCGCGAAGTTCAACAAACATACTTCGGACTTCTCTCGTAGCGGTGTTCCCGGTACATGTCCCCCCCTCTTAGGGCAAAGAAAATTCGACAAGGATTTTCTTTAGGCTTCTCTCTCGAAGTATGTTTTTAAGTTAGAAGCATTATATATTCCCTCGGCGGTTCCATGATGTGTGTTCTTGCTTATGCTCTGCATCTCCATACTATGGAATAGGGACGTTTTTTATAAGTGGAAGTATCCTTGACATCTAAATGATATTTAAAATCTCGGATCTCTCCGGGTTTATCATTGAACACGTCTGGATAAGTTTCGAAGATTTCCTTGACTGAATCCGCAACGTCTTTGTTGGCCACTGGGTCTTCAATCACACTGATTACGGAGCTGACATAGTCTGGACCGTCGTCGTACATCTCATCTATCAGGGGTACATCTTCGACGGGTCCCACTTCTTCGGGATCACCCTCTTCATCTCCGACTGGCGCAGCATCGCTATTTCCAACATCGAATTCTTCTTGCGGGGTATCTATCCCTTGTATCCGACCGTCGTCTCCTTCGATCAGCTGTAATTCTACAGGGTCAACGTTATAAAATGTAATGACATTTGCTGTGTAATCAATCACTCCTCCATATTTGATGAGAAAATCCGATCCAAGGATAACATTGAATTTCATCTGAGAGATTACTAGAAAAACATGCTCAAATTGAACATGTCCCACGACGAATTCCATAAAAGTCTGTAGTTTACATTTAATGCACTTATCTGGAACAATCCCTTTGATCCTAAGTTGGGAAAAAGGCATCACAAGTACATCACGTCTCTCCTTTATGGCTTCTAATAGTCTGGCTGAAATAAGTGAGGCTTGAGCTCCTGAATCTACCAGTGACATAACTTTAATATTGCCAACCCTAATGGTGATTACTGGCAGGCTACGTTAGATTCTTGGCCTAGACGGTGTCATGTTTTCATGGAGCAGTTCCGAGTCCTCTACGTGCCAATAATGTACCTGAGTTACGGGGAGCGGCTCTTCCCTCCTTCCATTTTCAGGCAATCTTCTTAAGAAAACATTGGAGTTTTTTTTGCACCCGTTGTGTTAGGGTTCGGGGCAGGCGTTTCGTTTTTCTTACCAGCGGCTTGCTGATACTCTAGCGAGGCGGCTCCTTCTTGATCGTCGCCCTTTCGCTGTTCTTTCAAGTACTCTTGAGTATCTCGCCATCGTCTATTCAATTCATCTCGATAAGAAACCCTATCCTCTACTTGTTGGGCCTCTGTTGGCTTTTTCCATATTAATCTATTTTGGTATGGCACTTTCCCTCGGTCCGGCCGTCCTTTATACCCTCGATATCGGGTAGGTGTGTTTCGTGATGTAGGCCGTTCCTCTGGTACTTCCGGATCTGGACGTCCTTGTGTCACAATGGCGACAGGACTGGTAGTCATTTCTTTAGTCTTACTCTCTTTCGGTAAACATTGAGCGTGGGCTGTGTCCAATCTACGAAGTATCCCATCCATTTGTTCTAAAGATTGTATGTTAGCAGCTACCAAAATCTCCTGAACTTGGGCTGGGAATTGCAACGTGATCGCCTGGATCAGCTCTTGCTCAGGCAATGGTGGATCCAAAAATTGCATCTTCTTAAGTTGCCCGATGAAATAATCTGAGTAACGGGATGTGTTTATAGAAGTATTGTACTTCTTAGCATACAACTGCAACTTAATTAAATGTTGCGTCTCTGAATTCCAAAAACGCTTCAATAGAGCTTCCTTGAATTCAGAATAAGTGTTAAAGCAAGATTTAAAAGCGGAATACAATGATAGAGCGCGTCCCTCTAGTAACTTGGAAACGACACGAAGCTGTCGATCAGGACTGATTTCATTTTCTTGAAAATATTCTTCAGTGTTGAGTAAAAATTCCCTAGCGGTGTATTCCTCCTTCCCAGAGAATTTAGCAGGTTTTTCATCGGTCATTCGGATGATAGTGGTAATGTTTGCGTTTTCATTAGTTTTTAATAGACTAGAAGAAAATAAGGGAGTATCCTTCAGTTCTAAATTAGAGACTTTACTACCAAGGGTTTCTATCTGTCCTTGTAGTTCTGTTTTAACATCCTTCACCTGTTGTTTAATAGTATCTTCTACTACTTTAACTTCATCTTGGAGATCCTTTTTTAATTCGGATACGTCTCGACATATACGCGTAACCTGAGTGTGTGTAGTATCTAATTGAGATGTAAATTTTTTATCAAACTCTCCCTGTTTACTCTTTAGAAGAATGACTTCGTTGTTTACTCTTTGAATGTCATTTTTAAGCGTATCTCTAAGGTTCTCCTGAATAGAGGCTATTTTAACCTGGGCTAAAGATAATTGTGAATGTGATTCCTGTAACTGAGTTTTTAAGCCTTCCATCTCTTTAGCAAATGCCTGAGAAGTGGGGAGAATGGCTTTGAAGTCATCTTTAAGAAGAGCTACAACTTGGGTTTTAATTTCTTCTTTCATGACCTCCATGTTACTTTTCAATTGGTCATTGATTTCGGAAAATTTTTCATCTACCCTAGCGTTGGACTCTTTAAATTTTTGTTCAATGCGAGCACCAGCCTGAGTAAGCCTTTGTTCTAGGTTGGCATTCGCTTCTACAAACTTCTTATCTACTTCAGCATTAATTTGAACTACGGATTCCCTAAATTGACGTTCAAGGTTGGAACTGGATTCATTAAGTTGACGTTCAAGATTAGAACTAGATTCATTAAGTTGACGTTCAAGATTAGAACTAGACTCATTTAATTGTTCTCTCAATGACTGTTCAAGATTAGAACTGGACTCAGTAAGTCGGTGTTCTAAGTTTTCATTTGCTACTTTCATACTAAGCCTAAAGGCTTCAATCGCTGCCATAATCTCCTCCATTTTATTAAAATATATAACGCTAGTACCAAGTACAGAAATAATGATTGACACACTTCAAAAAAATATTTTTAAGATTTTCGAAACTTGCATTCAGTCAAAAGTTCAAAGTCTTAAGTCCTAGTGCCAATATTTCAACACACATTAATTAAACCAAGTCTTTGCAAATCACCTCTACCAAATCACTTATAATATGCACTTATATTTCAGTTAAGTTAGTGTCCACTGAAATTTGAAAACACTCCTATTCTGATTGAATTTAGTCACCATAGTTTGAGCTGTATGTAAGTCTTTCATGTTAAGCTCCAATGAAATCTGGCCCCTAAAGGTGGGCGCCACGTATACTACCTCCTCTCTGTACCCGTAAAAATGTGTTCATATCTTTAAGGCGCTTGATATTAAATGAACGAGCATGATTCTTAACCTAGGGAGTGGCTTTATCATTGGAGCTGGTACAGAGAGAGGTATAGTCATCAATTTGAGAGATCATTTTGATAAATTGAGTTTATTGATCATCAAAAGCAAGTTCATATCACCTTCGTACAGCAGCGTGGAAGTGTCGTGGCTGGTTGGTACCTCCAAGTCCTGGGATGGTGCTGGACATTGACTGGGCAGGGACCACACCTGCTCGGATGAGGAGTTCTGGAATGTCTGGAGGTTCTGGAAGTGTCTCGACGTTCTGGAATGTCCCGACGTTCTGGAATGTCTCGAAGATTGGCACACGTTCCTGGGTTCGATTCAAGACGTAATTCACACTTGAATTTCCTGCACGGCACTCCACACATTCAGGGCGCTGTCTGAACAGATATGACCCTTTAATTATGGTTATTGCACTCTAGATATTAAATCAAAACGTTCTGGAATAATCACTCGAAGAACAAGTACTGGTAGAAATGCAAGTTCATAATGCAAACTCACTATAAGTCAGAATGTTCTAGAGGATTACTGTCACTGCAGTCCTAAATGCATAGTTCTGAAGATTTAAAACATATTGACAATGAACTGAATAAGTAGCACTCGGAAACTGTCCTGTTGCATTAACAGGCGAAGTGAATAGCCATTAAAGAAAATAATATTTGAAAGAAAAAGTCTGACTTCATAAATTATGGACCACTCAAAATACTGGAAAGTTCTAGGCTTTCTGGGAACGCGATATGCGTATTCTGAATTGTCACAGTCTTTAAGAATCAAAACATAAGTCCCTGTGCAGCACTTCAAAAAAAACAAAGTTCCAATAACAAAGTTCCAATGTGCCAAAATGTTAAAGTCCCAACACGACACTCGAAGAAAATAAAGTTCCGTGGTGTCGAAATGTTAAAGTCCCAACACGACACTCGAAGAAAATAAAGTTCCAACGTGTCGAAATATTAAAGTCCCAACACGACACTCGAAGAAAATAAAGTTCCGATGACAATGTTCCAGTACGTCACCTTAAGAAAATAATAAAGTCTTATCGCGACACTTGGCGAAAATAACTAAGGTTCAATGAGACGCTTCAGAAAAAAAACAAAGTTCTTATATGGCACTTTAAGAAAACATCAAAGTCCAATCACGACACACGAAAAAAACAAAGTCCCAATGTGGCAATATGACAAAGTTCCAATACGATGCTCTCAAAAGTAAAGTCCCATTCAGGCACAACGCTTAGAGAAAATACCGAACTTGGATTTCGCAAACTGTCGACTAGAAGTTCGACACGCACAACACTTCTCTTGTCACCCGTGTCACAGAGACGGCGGAGTGACAGACACCGAATTCGTAGGTCGGGTGGGCCTCCTTTTATACACGTTCGCATGGAAGTCTCTAGAACTCGGGTACTATCTACCCTTATAACTTCTATAATACTCGGTGGATTTTCTTGAAATCTTAAGAGATGATGTCCATTGTAAAGGCTTTTAAGTTGGCAGTGTCAAAATAGCGATAAATTAGCTCAAAATGTACTTTTGAGGACGAGCTGGATCATTACCATATATGGTAGCGGATAGCTGGCTTACGGCGGCCACGTCACTCGCTGGGTACGTCACTGCGTTCGGCGGGCTGCCTACCTTCCACCTCGCGCGAAGTTCAACAAACATACTTCGGACTTCTCTCGTAGCGGTGTTCCCGGTACAATATATATATATATATATATATATATATATATATATATATATATATATATATATATATATAGAGAGAGAGAGAGAGAGAGAGAGAAAGATTTACTTTATTGTGAACATAACAGGTCATGAGTCAAAATTACAATGTTCACGACAATTGTTACTTAGACGTTTAAAATACGCATTAACTGCATAGGCACACGATAATAAGTTTGACATAAATAGAAGCAATATACATTTGTATGTCGTCCCATACTAAATTATGCGCGAATAACGTGTTACTATTCTGTAGCGACATCGTCAAAGACCATAATAGAATTGGGAAGCACATCATCCGGTGATGGTACTTGCTCACGTGCATTATATTGAAAATATTTCAAACCATCTTTAACCAGATCGTGCATTACAATTTGTATAATAGCATATAGTGGTTGATAGAGTGACTTTGCGAAAACATAAATATTCTCGAAACGTATGCCATTTAAAGGGGTAATGAGTATGAGAAAAGGATTTGGCTTCCCGCATTCCGATGGGTCAGGTATAATACATCGAATAGTAAAAGGAAACAACGTTCCATGACGTTTTTGTGTAGTTGTACCAGAAGTGGGTAACAGATGTGACACTATGTCACTAACAGGTAGAGTCCCGCTTCTTCATAATCTTCATGTTAACTGAACAATAAAGTAGCCCATAGTAATATATATAAATGAAACAACAAGTAACTGTCAGTTCATAAATCGCTCTTGACGAGTGAAGTCGTGTACAGAATGGTGAAACAACGATATCCAAACGTTATGAAGAAGAAAACTAAAACTGTTGGATGGAAAGAAGTTGTAAAGTTTGCACGAAAAGCTACTCCAGGGGAATACAATCCGCGAGTAGCCATTATTAAGGCACTACACGCAGCAAGAACGAGAATTTCTCCATAGTGTAGAGCAATGTTTTGTAAACGTGCACGAATTATTCCTGTACCAAAACGAGGAGGACTTTTTCCTGTGCTGTTTGCTGGACTAGCAGCTTTAGGGACTGTTAAGCCTGTAGAAGAAGCGAAGCAACAAATGAAAGAGAGTGAACGCCATAACAAGACAATGGAGGCAATTGCATTACGACGCAAATGCGTACACATGAAGCTAGCGCCATACATATCACCAAAAACGTGTACTGAATATACTGCCACATCGACCTCTAACCCACGAAGAAGTTTTTACGATTGCTAAACAACTAGGAATTCATTATTTTCGCGGTGTGTATATGCACGATCAAACACTAGCATGCCCACGTGAACGTGAGAATGCTGTAATTAACTTAGACAACACTCGCGGACCTGGAACTCATTACGTTGTCTACGCAAAACGTAAATCTAAAGTATTGTATTTCTATAGCTATGGAGACTTATCTCCTCCATTTGAGCTCATACGTTATTTCGGAAGCAGTGCAAACATTGTTTACAATAAAACCCGTGTGCAAAAATTCAATACACGCATGTGCGGACGATTATGTCTTATGTTCTTATATCAAACCCAGACAGTAGACAAAGAGCATCCGTGTGCACGTGATGACCAACGGTATAAGAAACTTCGCTGTACGCGCAGAAGGGCCCGAAACAACCGTCTACTTTAAACCACCGACCGAACTCGGTCATCAGCCACATAGTCTTTGAATTGTGTCGTTTGGAAGCTACAATAAAATCTATAATGTGCGTGATGGCGTAAACAAGTTCTATTACGATGAGTATGTGCTAACGCTACTGTCAGGCAGTTATTCAGTAGACGATATTCATGACTACATTGAAAGTACGTTAATTGAACAGTTTAGTGATGAGAGTTTTAGTAATAATAATTACAAGTTCTCGATTACAGTGAGCAACATTACACATAAATGTGTTATTGAGTCTTCATTCAAGAATGACCTCAAATCACAACCTGATTCGATTGGACCTTTGCTTGGATTTTCACCAAGAGAGCTCATACCTAACGTACCTTACGAGTCTGATCAACCTATAACACTCTTCGATGATCATCATGTAAACATCACTTGTAATATTATTACAGACTTGTATAGTAATCAACAACCTTCACACGTCTAGCACAACTTCATTATTACATAGGAAAGTGGTTATACTATTCGTGAGAAACTGTCAGTAGTTTTTTTATCATCCTGTGTGTGTAAAACACATTAGTAACATCACACTTAGGCTTGTGAAAAAAACATAATCAGCTCATTAATTTAGATCGACATTTGTACGTACGTAGCTTACAAACGTCATCTTAAACCAGTACGAAAAAATCTATAAAACACGGTGTGCTGTACATTCAGGAGACATACTAAATGTTTGCGAAGACTCAGCGAGTTAACAGATGACCTTAAGAAGATTCTCCTAGATTATTTTATACGTTACTACAACAAAATGGAAGAAATGCTAGATGTTTTGAACACAGTAGGAACTCATGAAGGTGTAGTACGAGATGAGCTTCATTCCTATCGACTTCTTACGTTTGGACTCAATAACAATGATGAAATTGGCTTTATCACTAATCAGCAAGATGTATACACCCTACCACACGAAAGCTACCTCTATGTTGAAGGACGCCTAGATAAGGCAGATGGAAGTGGACCAAGCACATCTCAGCTAAACAACCATGGTCTAGCTTTTCTCTTTCCTGAAGCGCACTATGAAGAAAATAATGTGGAAATAGATAGATCGAAGAATGTTGTTATCACAAGTGTAATGAAACTCTACCCTTCTTATAGTGATGAAGAAAGTAATCTTTTACGGATGGCAGGATGGTGCCCGAAAGCTAATAACAAGTGGATGATTAATCAGGGCGGTACATTTTCTGGTATGTTATCATTAAAAGATATTCTCGGCTTTGCTGATGATTTTAGACGTATTATCATCAACGCAAAACAAGAGCAATTCTTATTCGTGATGGAAGTGATTACAATTCTTTTAAAGCAGCAGAATCACCAGTAGACTCGAAAATTACTCTTC
The DNA here is from genome assembly GCF_040414725.1 of Anabrus simplex. NCBI lineage: Eukaryota > Metazoa > Arthropoda > Insecta > Orthoptera > Tettigoniidae > Anabrus > Anabrus simplex. The sequence continues at coordinate 679,739,523 of NC_090266.1, forward strand.
ATCGTACATTGTAGAAGATTCCACATATAACATTTTCTGATCGAGAGAACTTCGATTGCTCAAGATTGTAGAAAATGATACACCATTACCTATACGTTTTCGAACTTGGGAGCTGCATGAGTATCCAGTGTTACCACCTACAAATACCTGCGCTGTTAAAAGGTCACGTTTTACTAAAAAGCCTTTGTTTGTGGATTTCAAACCCATCGCAAATTCAACCATGAAAAAGATAGCTTACAGTTTGATCACTGTAAATTAAGAAATATTAGAATATAACTCAACGGAATTACGTGTCCCTACGAAAACATGGACATTAATTTTGTCACAAATAAATTTGGGTTGCTCTATAACATGGTTTGTAAATTCCAATCATTGTATTATCAGAAAGAAGATCGTCCCTTATTTTAGCCTGAAGAATTTAAAAATAAAACACCGATTGTAGTTATAGACTGTTCTTGTCATGAAGAATCTATAAAAGAATCTCATGTCGATATTCGTTTAGAATTTGAAACACCTGAAAATATTCCTACTAACACAACAGCCTATTGTCTTATTATGCATATGAGTGATGTCACTTACCACCCACTAACGAATATTGTTACAAGACTGTAAATAAGGATAGCCCTTCATCATGCTCATTAGTGTGTGCTTCTACACCGTACACTAAGTAACGGAAAGAAGAATAAGACAACACAGTTACAGACAATCGTTTTGATAACAAACAAAACTGAGAATGATCATCCTGTTCGCCTACCAGAGAAACTAATACGGTACATCTTATTTACCTCACTCAAGTGAGGCTATTAAGATGTTCTATAAACATAGAACCGCATATCAAATGCCAAAACATCTGATTCATTGTTTACCACTGAGATTTTTATCTACGTACGCAGCTCCTTTCGTAGATGTTTTTGGGACATCCTACCTCTCTACAGTAGCTTCGTGCAGACGCTGTCGACGACACTACAAGCATCGAAGTGAAAATCACATCGAATGCGATTGCGATATACCTAATCCGAAGATTGTAAACTGTAGACAGTGTACGGATGAACTTTTCCCTTCTTTACAGTACCTGATAATGATTCAGAAAGGAAGTAAACACATGGATGACATCAAGGTAAGAACTGCATCAACTCCTTTGCGAAGCACAACAAGCATAGTATAATATATTTTGAAAACTTAATTTCATATACAATAAATATTTTGTTTAATTGGAATGTCTCAGGGGGCATTACAATTTTGGAAGCATGCTACCTCTTCACTGTGAGATGTTAAGGAGAACAGCAACCTTGTGGGCAGCATAACAAAGACTGTAGTATAAACGGTAGTAGTGTGTTTAATTTTGTAAATATTTACACAATAAATATTTCATTACCATTAAAATGTTCTTCTTATTGCATTCCCTTTGCTTCCTTACACCTATCAAATATTTCCTAGTCGTCACCATTTTTTTTATGAAGATGTAGGCTGAAGAACTTCTAGTTCTCTTCTTATCATAACTGCTGTTCGTCTCTTACCACGCTCTCATCCAGCCTCCCTTAGTCATCTCTTGTTCTTTTCGATGTCGACCGCACAGTATCCCCTTGCTTCTAAACAAATACATGCAAAAGTTTAAAAATAACGCCTATGTCATCCGTCATGCATACATGCATGCGACACCTATCCGAAGGATGAAGTACTGCTTGTCATTTATTTAGATAGATAGTGCACCCCTCAACCCTACTTTCTCCCACGGCTAACAGAGTGTGTGAGTAATCCGTTTTACAGTAACTTGCAAACTCACCGTCAGAGTGTACCCCCGAGCTGATGTACATGCGCATAAAAGGTTACTTGTAACATGCTATATCTTGCATAAGAAAGATAGATTTTAAAGAAAATGCATTGAAACACGTATTCACGTGACGATCAGTTCTACTTTTAACAGAGGGTCAGTTGTAGTTATTCTACTACCTCAGTAAGTCGTCGTAAGAGCGCACTCTTACGTCTCCAGCGGGAAGACTCACGAAGACGCCGCGTGAGTGTGCTGATATGTATCCCCTCACCCCTCCCACACAACTGAGCCAGGATCAAAACCTGCAAAGTTTGCGACGGAAGGCCAGCGTCTCAATCGTCCCAGCCATTCAGCGTGGCAGGGTAAGGTAGGTGGTAGTACACAATTTCTAATTAATATATTGTGTGCCAACCGTCGGAGCCATTCAGCCTGGCAGGGTAAGGTAGGTGGTTGCTACTTTTTTGCTGGTGTATTTACGTCGCAGGGACACAGATATGTCTTATGGCGGCGATGGGATAGGAAAGGCCTTGGAGTTGGAAGGAAGCGGCCGTAGCCTTAATTAAGTTACAGCCCCAGCATTTGCCTGGTGTGAAAATGGGAAACCACGGAAAACCATCTTAAGGGCTGCCGACAGTGGAATTCGAACCCACTATCTCCCGGATGCAAGCTCACAGACGCGCGCATCTAACCGCACGGCCAACTCACCCGGTGGTAAGTGGTTGTATACAATTTCTAATGACTAGATTGCGTGCCCATAAAAGTCTTGATTAAATTCCAATCCTCTCCGCAGTGCTCATATGGAGTGAGGGCATATAGCGCTATTGATGATGATTTGTCCGTCGGATGGAGACGTCAAGCCTTGAGCAGACCTCTCGATGCTATTCGACAGGAGATGGCTATGTGCCACTACCGGGTTTTACCCTCTCCCTTCCTACTATCATATATCATGTCATTCATTTCACCTTATTATCTCTCCTGATGGGATTGACGTCAGAAAGGGCATCCGGTTATAAAAAATCCATCTTAACGGATTCATCCTACCACAAACCCAACACCGTAGAGAAACGGGAAAAGGAATGGACGCACGTTAGGTTGTTACAACGTCATGCACCCTTAGCCAGCAGTCCGCATTTTAAATCACCCACGCGGTGACGTCACGGCTCTGTCACGAGAAGGCCTGCGCGTTTGGTTGTATAAAGATAAGCATGCGTTTTTAAATCGTCCGGTAACTCACAAAGCCGCCACGAGAGCGCACAGATATGTATGTAGCGGGATCTGATAGACATTTGTCACGCTGTGTCGTCAGAGCTGTCAGGAGAAGGCCTGCGCGTTCGGTTATGTAAAGACATCGCCCTCTAGTATACCTCTCAGCCTTCCCACTTCGCTCGGCTTACGTGCTTCTTTGCGAATATCACGTAGGGACTACTTTGGCCGCTGTGGCGCTAGAAGCGTGGACGAGACCCGCGCTGAAGGCACGTTAGAGTGTCGTTTCTTTGTGTAGTTTACTGAGATTTTGTTGAGTTGTGATATTAGTGGAAGTAAAGACTATTTATTTCATCATAAGAAGGTATGTAATGGTAGTAATTTATTAAAAGAAGTAATTACAAGACATGCTTAAATCTCGCGCACTGTTCGAGTTTCTCATACCCTTTTAATCTAATTTCTTACTTCACTGAAGGCTATCGTAACATATTTGCTTTAATTAGTTATTGCTTACGATCTTGCCATAGGGTACATTAACTTGGCATATTAATGTCCTATTGCAGGTTTCTATATATCAATAGCAATGGTGTATTGCTGCGTGCCTTGCTAAGCCGGAGTAGTAAAGTGAAAGGAGTATCATTTCACGAATTTCCCAACCGAACTGACCTCAGAGAACAATGGCTTAAAGCTATATCAAGAGCAGACTTCAGGCCCAATTTAAATTCTATATCATCTGTGGTGTGTAGCCTTCATTTTCGTGAGTCAGGCTATCGACCTGGATTGAAAATTAAGAAACTGCAGGATGCTGCTGTTCCCTCTGTTTTCCCTTCTTATCCTACAAAGTCCAACAGATCAAAGCAGAACGTAGACCTATTATAAAACATTCAGTCATTCCCAAAGGTAAGAAACGGAAATATGAATCAACTGAGCCAAGCTGTGACGAAAGTAATACTTCAAATGTTTCCCTGCACGAGTGTCCCGCAAATCATGACTTTCATCGTTCCGTTGATGTCCAGTGCGACATTTTAGACGAGAAGCTACTCAAAATAGAAACAAATAAATTGCGACTAAAATTGTGGAGAGCGTGGGCTAAACTTTCACGGCTTGAAAACCAAATGAATAAAACTAATCAAGAGTTGGAGATTTATAACAATAATTATCATAAAGCCTTGTCACGAATAATTAAAACAGCCGAGCATGATCCCTCAAATGCGAAGTCTTCATTCCTTCTTGAACAAATAGGCGAACTTTGAGAAATGCTCTCTGAGATGGACAGAATCCACGGTATAACACAGTATAGTTTGGGAATGCATATTGCCTTCTAAGAGCACATTGCCCAGGTATTTGGGTGATACTTCATGCGACACAGGAGTTACGAACCTTGTGAAAGAGAGATTAACCTTAGAATCTGAACGTTTGAATGAGGCTAAATGAGTATGTTCCTTGATAGTGAATGAAATGGCAATAAAACAGCAATTGCAATATGACAAAAAGCTAGATACTTTCTTTGATCACAAAACCACATCTGTTCCAGATAGTACTATATCCGAAATTAAGAACGTCAAGAATGTGAGGGAATCTGAAATTCTCGCCAATAATTTGGTTTGTTTTATGATATTGGGGTTATGCACTAAGTACAGACTTCCAGCCGCGTACTTCTTTACCAAACGAATCTCAGGCAAGGGACTGTATAATCTGACACTGTCTGTTAACAGAGAGATTGAGGCTTGTGGATTTCTTGTAATACGACTAGTTTCCGATAATAAGACCAATGTCAATATGATAAGACGACTTTCCAATAGCAAGATTTTGAAGCCACAAATTACTCACCCAAATAACCAGAACCGACCCTTATTTCTTGCATTTGACCAATGCTACATTAGAACGTAAGAATCACATTTTTAGAGAAGACCATGTTTGACGGAGAAGACACAATAAGTGGCTCTCACGTGAAGAATTTATATGAATTGCAAGCAAGTCAAGTGGTAAAACCTGTCGCTTTCTGACTCGAAAACATGTAAGCCCAAACAGCATAGAAAAAATGAAAGTGAAACGAGCGAAGGACATATTTTCTACACCAGTAATAACAGCTCTGGAATATCTCCAAAAACATTCTGGACATCCAAAAGCCCATTTGTTCCAAGACTGCACAGCGACTATACACTTCATGAAAATGATTCTGAAATGGTTCAATATCCATAACGTTAGCAGTCACAACAACGCTAAGTTTTGCCCAGACAAGGTCCATTTTTTCAACACAGATGATGACAGGCTTCACTGGCTGGAGAGTGAGTTTCTGGTATATCTTGAGGATGTGAAGGAAGCATGCCATGAGCAAGGAGCGAGTTTTCTCAGCAATGAAACTTACGAGGCTATTCGGCTAACTACGTGTTCTACAGTTCTCTGTATCCGATACTTATTGTCGTCTGGCTTTTATTTTGTGCTAACTAGAGTATTTAACAGCGATTCCCTAGAAAAGGTTCTTTAGCACTTTGAGGAGAGCTTACCAGGCAACAATGACATGCTGGATTCAAGGGCTGTAGTACTTGCCCTCAACAAAATAGTGAAGATAGGAATTCCTTTGAAACGGCGAAATCAGCATACTCGTGAGATGAATGTTATTAGCTGTGTCAAGTCATCTCAATCAGTCCCATCGGAAGTGATCCCTAACATTCCAGGAATAGTGACAGAAATCCTGCAAAATCTTCACAAGCCGCATTGTACGTATACTCACTTTTACAAAATGTATTTACGGTTGGTTATTAGATAACAATATTCTAAATAATAACCATACTGTTATTACTTAATACCCTTATTTCTTTTACAGGTCTGGAGGTAGTGTCTATTAAACTTGCATCGCTTGCTTTCCTCAGAGGTTTCGTTGTGAAGGAAATAAGAAAAGAAGTAACTTGTGAATCATTCCGTAGCCTAATTCAACAAGAAAAATGTAGTTCTCCACTAATGGACATAATTTTTAAGCAAGATCGGTGTAATGTCTTCTTCTATCCATCAGAACGGTTGGTGTGGATTATAAACATTGTTCATGATTTCGTGTGTGAAGCTGCAAAATTTGTTAATACTGGAGCTGTTACGACTTTAACTACCGTAGTTCTGCCTGTTTTGAAGAGTTCGGAGATTTTAAAGTGCAACTCAAATGACAGTTCTAATCATGCTGAGAAATTAGGTCAGGTAATCTGCAAAACTCTTATCCCGAGTATCTTAAAAAAACATTGGAGATGAAGTGACTGAACGTTTTGAGAGGGTGAAATACTTAAACAGTAAGCCGATCAACAGGAAAATCATCAGAATGTAGGCCTAACAGCTGTGGGGAACTGCGTGCCGCTCGTTCTGACTGGCCACGCTTGCACCGCTCCGGTGGAGAAAGTGAGTACTTCTTGATGTTCGCATGTATTCTTAAAGTGGGGAGGCTGATGTATACTAGAGGGCGATTGTAAAGATAAGCATGCATTTTTAAATCGCCTGCGCTTATTACGTCACAGCTCCATCACTACTCCAGGGGGGAAATGACAAAGAACCTGTGTGAGGTTAGGTTACCGTTCGTAGCCAACGTTAGGTTAACACACGTGTTAACCACATCTACAAGTCACCTCACTAGTTCGGCTCCTCCACGAGGAACCCGTCTGAGGTTAGGTTAGCGTTCCTCGTAGCGAGGTTAGGTTAACACGTCATAACCTCAACTACCAGTCATCTAACCGATTGGACTCCTCCATGGGGAGCCTGTGTGTGTGAGTTTAGGTTAGCGTTCGTGCGCAAGGTTAAGTTAACACGTCATAATGACATCTTAACCTCATCTGCAGGTCACCTAACCGATTTGTGGCTCCTCCATGGACGCCCGATCGATTCGGCCCCTCCAAAGGGGTCCGTGACCTTTCCGACTCGGCTCCTTCAAGGGAGACCCGTCCGATTCGGTTCATCCAAAGTGGCCCGTGAGGTTAGCATTGCCCTCGTACGTAAGGGCATGACGTCATGACCTCATCTAGCGGTCAAAAGCACTCCAGGTTGGCCAGCGAGGTTAGTATTGCACTCGTACGTATGCGTATGTCGTCATAACCTCACCTAGGGGGTCAAAAGCGCCCCAGATCATTCCCTGACAAATTAGGCCCCTCTAATGGAGTCTGTGAGGTTAGGCTTGCTCTCGTACGCAAGGTCATGACGTTATTCCACGTTCAATGCTTTGGAACGTACATTGCCTTACTACTCAGGTAGGGTTCAATGACCTCGCGTTAGACTGTACATTGCCTTACTACTCAACGAGGGTCAATGACCTCGTGGGAAAATGCTGACTCAGCACCCATTGTTTTAGAGCATACATAGCTCATCCACTGATGATGATGATGATGACGATGATGATGATGGTATTTCGTTTAAAAGGGCCTAACATGTAGGTAATCGGCCCTGTTATGTTGCGTTGTCGGACTAATAGTTCCTTAATTACGTGATATGAACAATTTTGCGAATAAGTACCCGTCTAAAACATTTCCATTTCAGAAATATTTGGATCTGAAACTAATACCGATGACTCGGAAGTAGAATGTACACCTTGCCCACCCAGCCGGCGTATGAGTAATGCATCGGATGAGTTACGTATCATGTTATAAGAGCCCAATCAATCCGGTACACGAAATGATACCACACCGACTACATCAATCACGGATACATCGGAGGGAGATCGTAGTACTGCTACCGCTAATGAACTTCGGCGAGGAAGAAAACGGGTCCGGAATGAAAAACTATAGGCACGGAACATTCGAAAAGAAAAGCGATCGAAAGAGGAAGAATACATACACAGTAAAGGAAATGTAGTTCCAAAGAAATGTCCCACATTTGGAGCATGTCCGTATAAGAATAAATGTTTTCGACACTTTTCCCCTGAACACCAACAACATATATTTGACTCTTTCTACGCATTAGTTAGTTTCGACCTGCAGTCGACATATACAGTACCAGTATATATTGCTATGAGGAAGGTTGTCCCTAAGGCACGCACATTTGCCTCTGTTACAACTGAGTCGCGACGAGGAATATCTCGAATATACAGTGGCTCACAGAATTGAGCGTACACCTGGAAGTAAACAGTGCTATCAAAGATAACGACCAAGGTTGACAAGTGGCGTATTACCGACGGACCAGGAAATCTAGTAGTAAGCTCTGTCGTACTATCTGTCTCAACAGAAATCCCATTCCCCTGTCCATGACCCATGCTGCATATAAACATCGCTGCTCCATACACCATAAAATTGAACGTACACGACAGATTTGCTTTCTCAGTCTATCCAGTTATGCAGAAGCAAGGAACGTGTTGGACGCTACAGATACTCATCAGTGAGTTGGAAGAACTCACTGCGTCACGGGGTCCGCGGACTGGAAAGTTTGGGAACCACTGTTCCAGAAGGTTTCATTTGACACCTGCAACATCAGGCTTAAGAGGCACACCTTTTCTCCCTGTCTGTTATGTCATGATAAATAACTCAATACCGTTGCCTGGCAACGGATTTTGACAGCGATTAGATAATGATTGAACCTGTAGTTGGAGAAGATTTGGCACTCATAGTATACCACTCCAAATAAATGACGAAATACCCCTCGCCATAGATTAGCAGGCTACCGCAGACGATACGTGCTGTTCGCCACGTCGATATCTCAATATACTGTAAGTCGGCCAGCAGATGTACTATGAATTGTCAACAAGAGTGTACTGTATGAGTTCGGATTTTTGTGAATTGAACTATCTGCTCCTTTTAGCTGGATTACCTGTACAGATCAAATTGAGCGAGGAAGCTAAACAGTACGAGTTGTTTAGCTGTGATAAAGTCGTTTTCGAGCAATAGGGAAAGGTAAGGGTTACTCTGCCCGAAGGCAGGTCCGAACCTCCGCAGAGGTGTTCCTGAGCCGGAGTTTACGTGCGGTAGAGTGGCCAGTTCCTTTCCGCTCCTCCATTCCCTTACCCCTCTCCAACAGCGCGTGGCAACCCATCCAACTCCTGACCACGCCCAATGTTGCTTAACTTCGGAGATCTCACGGGATCCGGTGTTTCAACACGGCTACGGCCGTTGGCTCGAGCAATAAGTTTATGTTTTTAAATGGAAAAATGCCTGCTAACTTTAAGAAAACAAAAGAAGGGACAATTAGAATTACAATGGCTTTTGTTGAAGAGTCGTAGTACAAATAGTTCATGAAATATCGTCATTCTTCTTTTTTGCCTATTTGCTTTACGTCGCACCGACACAGATAGGTCTTATGGCGACTATGGGATAGGAAAGGCCTAGGAAGTGGAAGGAAGCGGCCGTGGCCTTAATTAAGGTGCAGCCCCGGCATTTGCCTGGTGTGAAAATGGGAAACCACGGAAAACCATCTTCAGGGCTGCCGACAGTGGGGCTCGAACCCACTATCTCCTGATTACTGGATACTGGCCGCACTTAAGCGACAGCAGCTATCGAGCTCGGTATCGTCATTCTAGTGGTGTATGCTCCAGTTGACCGACCACTACTAAGGTAGGTACGTGTGCCTACCTCGCCCGTAGGTGTACGATTACAAGTTGTGCTCACAATTATGACCGTGAGCCAAAATACATGCTTCCAGTCTTTCACGTAAAGATCGCTGCACATGACGTGGCATTTCAGAAGAAATGCCCGTACAGGCTGCTCCAATACAGCGTTTCATGTCGTCCAGTGTTGTCGATATATCCTTGCAGACAACATTCTTTACCTTTCCTTACAGAAAAATATCTAGAGGTGTCAAATCGGGGAACTGACTGGCCAGCCTACGGGTCTTCTTCGCAAAATCCAGCGATCGGCAAAACATTTGTTCAAGACAAGCTGTCGAGATAATGACCCACTATTCCGCACCACACCTTAAAGTTCCACGGACGTTGTCGCTCCGCTTGAGGAAGCCAATGGGAATTGTTTACAGACCAATCGTGCATTTTTCTAAGGTTGACTTAGCCATGAATTGTAAAAGTTGCTCCGACCGTAAAGAAAATGCATGACATCTCCCGTGTATCATGTCTTAATAACCCTCCACAAAATCTGACAGGTTTATGAAAAATCGTATCCATGTAGCTGTTGACGGAGAGGGACATGGCACGGACGGAACCTACAATTTTAAAATAATTGGCTTTTACGTCGCACAGATAGGTCCTATGGCGACGATGGGATAGGAAAGGGCTAGGAGTGGGAAGGAAGCGGACGTGGCCTTAATTGAGGTACAGTCCCAGTATTTGCCTGGCGTGAAAATGGGAAACCAATGAAAACAATTTTCAGGACTGCCGACATTGGGGTTCGAACCCACTATCTCCCGAATACTGGATACTGGCCGCACTTAAGCGACTGCAGCTATCGAGCTGGGTATGGATGGAACATATGACGGTGCAAAACAGTAGTGCACTTGCCTGACTAATGTCATTTATCCTCGCGACAGCCGGGAACTAATGTAGGGATCTACAGCAAGATCTACTAGAACATTAATTTCACCCACTTTTCCTGTCACTTGTTTATTTCGGGAACGTTTTCGAGGTGTAACACTTCCATTTTCACGTAGTTGATCAAAGATTCGCAAATAAGCATCGAGATGGGTAACACGCATCAGATATTTCTCAGCGTACACATTGTACGAAGGTATGGCATTCTTTCTACATTCACCATACACTAGGATCATGTCGGCTTATTCCGCGTTTGTAAATACGATCGCATCTAGCCTATCCCACACGACTTCCTTCAGTGCAATACTACAGTGTACTGACTAGGAAGTCGTAATGCAATCCGTATTACACGACAAAAAAACGTAAACAATAACGAACTCACCGGTTCGGCTGAGGGAGCCACACATATCCTAACAATGGACGGTCAACTGAAGCAAACAGCCTCCCAGATGGAAATTATATATTTCATCAACTATTTTGTTCCAGGGCCCCTACAATAAAATTCATTGTGATTCTCACCATCACTACTTTTACTTTCTTTGTGTTAATAGGCATTGTTCTTTATAAGAAAACATAAACTTAGAACTCCAAAAAAACTTTTCGAGCATTGCTGGAATCGCTGTATGGGCTATATTTGTGAGCCCCTGTATCAACTTCCATTTTGTGAAAACAGCGCATCAATTGCACATCTCGTTTCAAATATATGTATGGGAAGAATTGAGAGAAAGAAGAAGAGCTGCTCGACTAAGCGGTATGTTCCGAGCTGTCAGCGGAGAGATGGCATGGAATGACATTAGTAGACGAATAGGTTTGAATGGCGTTTATAAAAGTAGGAAAGATCACAATATGAAGATAAAGTTGGAATTCAAGAGGACAAACTAGGGCAAATATTCATTTATAGGAAGGGGAGTTAGGGATTGGAATAACTTACCAAGGGAGATGTTCAATAAATTTCCAATTTCTTTGAAATCATTTCGGAAAAGGCTAGGAAAGCAACAGATAGGGAATCTGCCACCTGGGCGACTGCCCTAAATGCAGATCAGTATTGATTGGATTGGACTCACGGTGGTAGTTTTACGCAATTCACCCTATGTAGGTCTATGTATGTACGTACGGAGAAGCTAACCACAGAGCATTTTCTATTACTCGGACACACAACACAAGGTTCTATCCAACATAGTTCATTCTCAGAGGCTTCCTCACGGCTTGTTTCCGGAACCATACTGCATTCACTAGCACTACAAATGGAAAACACTGCCCCTGTAACGTTCATGGGGATGTGTGCGTATCTACCTATTGTCCGTACTGAATACTTTTGTTGTTGTCGAGGTGTTTCGTTTTTGGGACTTCGAACAGCGTGGACAAATACCCCGTATAGTGTGATCTCCGTTTGTTTTTTTTGCTAGGGGCTTTACGTCGCACAGACACAGATAGGTCTTATGGCGACGTGGGATAGGAAAGGCCTAGGAGTTGGAAGGAAGCGGCCGTGGCCTTAATTAAGGTACAGCCCCAGCATTTGCCTGGTGTGAAAATGGGAAACCACGGAAAACCATCTTCAGGGCTGCCGATAGTGGGATTCGAATCTACTATCTCCCGGATGCAAGCTCACAGCCGCGCGCCTCTACGCGCACGGCCAACTCGCCCGGTTGTGATCTCCGTATAGCGAATGTATTTGTAGAGAAATGGGAAGGATGTTTAGATAATATCTTACCATTCACGTCGAGTTCGAGCGCGAAATTATAGAAAACCACTTCCAGGAAGGTTTAGAGCGGGACTGGTCTTCCTTATGTCAATTAGCCTAATGATGTTGAACGTACCCAGTTCCACCTTTCACACTAAAGTGTCATTCATCTGTGTCAGCGCTGTAAATGGAATATGGACCAGCTGAGCGGGAGACTGCTAATCAACCCTTGGACCTCGTAGAGGTAACGTAATTTTAAGGAGAAAAACTTGAGAAGAAGGAAATGGGTCGTGTTTTGGAAAGGATAGGGACATTTTCGAAGTTACTACAGAAATATTAAGACAGTTCGATAAGGTGATACACAGGTTCCAAATTCTCTACCCAGATTCCATATTGATGTGGCTCCAGAGTGCACTGAATGAATAAAGGATGCAGACATCCTATCCTGACGTAATATGGCAATACCTGAACCCTCACCACCACAAACAAGAAGAAAAGTCAAGAACTGAGGTTATCCATCAAGAAGCACAACGGCCATGCAAGACTTAATAGAGTTGACCAGGCTAGGTAACACAGTATACAGGAGACAGGCCCGGACTCATGTTGATTATTGTTGACAAAGTTATAGCCTATAGAAATTACAGAAGACTGTCCTTCGAATGACAGTTGTACACCAGCATATACTGTACGTCTGTGTCAGCGATCTCACGGGTCAACTACTCAAGACATCACGGAATGAGTCACGAGCGAGCTTGAACATCGTATTCCACATTTCATTTAATTTCACGTCCGACTCCATGAATCTACAAGCAAATGTCATCTCATGAATACTCATCAAGAGACCAGGGGTGTGCAGTCAAAGGGTATTACGTGGCTACAAATCTTCCTCTGTGTTCCCGCCCAGTGGCATGCTGCTAAGACTGGTTTTCAAGATCGAATAAAAATTAGTCAAGAAAGGTTGACATTTAAAGATCTGTCTGTTATGCCTTCAGTTCAGGGGCTGGTTAGATTCTCAAATAGCACCACTAGAGGTTTGGCGGTTATAGGAAAACCACACAAACCGATAACGACGCCAAAATTAGGCATACTAGGCAAGATTAGGAGTGAGGTAGTTTACCATTATTTTATTCACTAAGCCAGAAAGTGCTATTGAACCACGACGGACCCTCTGAGTAACACCTTTCTTAACTCTTCCATACACCAGTAGTGTTCCGAATGTCATTACTCAGCACCACCCATACCGCCGTAGCTTCCATCCTGCCACAGCTATGTGTGAGATGAAACTTCAGTGGAAACTACATTTTACTCTGGCCTGTGCCAAGAAACAAATGCAAGAAGTACCGGATCCATCAAGAGACAGCAACAGGCAGTTTAGAGCATCTTTAACACGATAAGATAGGTGCAAATATATTCAAATACGTTGCAGTTGCTAAGCACTCGAAATTAAGATTAATAATGACCGGACGAGTTGACCGTGCGGTTAAGGGCGCGCGGGTGTGAGCTTTCGTCCGCGAGATAGTGGGTTCGAATCCCACTGCCAGCAGCCCTGAAGATGGTTTTCCGTGGTTTCCCATTTTCACACCAGGCAAATGGTGGGGCTGTACCTTAGTTAAGGACACGGCCGCTTCCTTCCAAACCGGGCGAGTTGGCCGTGCGCGTAGAGGCGTGCGGCTGTGAGCTTGCATCCGGGAGATAGTAGGTTCGAATCCCACTATCGGCAGCCCTGAAGATGGTTTTCCGTGGTTTCCCATTTTCACACCAGGCAAATGCTGGGGGTGTACCTTAATTAAGGCCACGGCCGCTTCCTTCCATCTCCTAGGCCTTTCCTATCCCATCGTCGCCATAAGACCTATCTGTGTCGGTGCGACGTAAAGCCACTAGCAAAAAAATAGCTTCCTTCCAACTCCTAGGCCTTTCCTATCCCATCGTCGCCATTAGACTTATCTGTGTCGGTGCGACGTAAAGCCACTAGCAAAAAAAGGTTAATAATGTTGTTGCTTTAATGTCCCCCAAATTACATGTTTATGGTTTTCTAAGACGCCGAGGCGCCGGAATTTCGTCCCGCAGGATACCTTTTTACGTGTCAGTAAATGTACCGACACTAGGCCGACGTATTTGAGCCCCTTCAAAACCACCGGACTGAGCGAGGATCGAACCTGCCAAGTTGGGCTCAGAAGGCCATTGCTCTATCACCTGAGCTACTCAGCTCGGCGAAATTAAGATTTGTAGCCGAATGTTTGGCTATTTCTTGCTTCTATTTCGTTGTGTGAGTAACATTTTTCACGAAAACTATGCCAAGTCAAAATACAGATCCCGTTTGACAGTGTACACCCACCCACACAAAAATTGGTCGACCGAGCATGCGGCTGTGCGGTTTGAGTAGCGCAGCTGTTAGCTTGCATTCGGGAGATAGTGGGTTCGAACCCCACTGTCGGTAGCCCTGAAGATGGTTTTCCGTGATTTTCTATTTCCACACCAGGCAAAAGCTAGGGTTGTATCTTAATTAAGGCCATGGGCCGACGACCTTAGATGTTAAGCCCCTATAAAAAACAAGCATCATAAATTAAGGCCATGGTCGCTCCCAGCCCTTGCCTACTGCATAGCCGCAATCAGACCTATCTATGCCGGTGCGACGAGAAACAAGTTGTAAAAAAAATAGCCAACGCATAAAATGACGTCCTTTCAAAATACGTTCATTTAAACCACGGTGAACAAACGTATTATGCAGGTAGTACGATTCCAAGTATCATATCTTCGGCCACCGGCTATCCACAGTTTACAATCCTCGCGTTCCGAGAATGTATAAAATTAAATATGTATTTACCGGTCAATTTTTGTGCGGTTGAATGTACGTCTCTAGATTTTAGTAAAGTATTACAAATGTAAAGGAAGTGTAATTAAATGTGAAATCGTGTAATTCATTATCTTTTATTTTAGTGTAAAGTACATATAAAACATGCAGCAAACACCACTGAACGCATTGTCCGGTTGTGCTTCCATCCACCGGTTCTTTGCGAACTACATGGTGTTTGCTAACCTTGAGGGCTGAATGGTTTGGTATTTGCGCATACATGACTTAGATGTCTGAAAAAGGCAGTATGCCGATGCCAGGCATGAAAGGTGGATCGAATGGTAGCGTCAAAGCAACAGACATGTCTGGCTGGCTAAGCGCAGTGTAGTGTTTTCGCTCAACAGCAATGCTGTAGTAGGGCTGGTATGAGCTGGTTCGTCACACCAACATAAATAAAAATATGCTGTTAGCTTACCACAAAAAATGTACCTCGAATTGAAAATACACCTGTCATCTTTATCAAACATTGAAATTATTTCTTAGGTTTTGGAAACCCTTTTAGTTAGGCTAGAGTTATTGTTACAAATATTTTGACATTTTCAATTGCATTTTATTCCCTTTATTGAAACATGTCCCCGATGTTTAGTTTTCTTGAAAACTATGGACATCCAACTCAACAGTTGCTCAGATGTGATTAGTTAATTTCACAATTTCCCGGCTTGCGGCTTGTTCACACCACACTTCAGTGTGGTAACTCAAGAATTCCGCTGCTGTGATTCATTAATTTCAAAATATCGCGGCTTGTCCTCTAATTGGCTAGTTCACCCTAATATTGTGGTGTGGCGCCTTAAGAATTCCGCTGCAATGATTTATTTATGCAGTGCAGTGGTGTCAGATTGGTACAGGAGGTATGAAGTTATCACTGTTGCAATGCAACTTCCTAGGGCGAAATCTAACTCTTTCCAGCTGTATAATACAAGCATCTACAAGTTGTGTGAATAATTCTTTCTTTTTCTTAGAATTTGATTTACGTCGCACCGACACAGAGAGGTCTCATGGCGACGAAGGGATAGGAAGGGCCTAGGAGTGGGAAGGAAGCGGCCGTGGCCTTAATTAAGTTACAGCCCCAGCATTTGCCTGGTGTGAACATAGGAAACCACTGAAAACCATCTTCAGGGCTGCCGACAGTGGGGTTCAAACCCACTATCTCCTGGATGCAAGCCCACAGCTGCCCGCCCCTAATCGCACGGCCAACTCGCCCGGTATATTTCCCTCTTGATGACAAGCAAAACTACCTCCATATCTTCAGGGAATTTATTGACACCAACGTGTAACAACCAGCACCTTGTAGTTTGGTGCAAATTATAGATTCTGTTGCGGATTTTACTTCAGAATGCTAAAGAACATTTAGTTTACTAAGAAAATGAATCGTCTTCTGGTAGAAAGAATTGCTAGACTCTTGTTCCTAAGAAGTGTTGGGCTACCAGTGTCAGCATTCAATCCCTTGCCAAACGTGCAATTCTGCCTGCGATCTGGAAGGCCTTCCGAGGAGATTGCATGCCGGAGAACAAACGTCATAAAGGTGCAGTACAGTAACAATCCATCTGGAGCCTCTTTCAACATAATGTTGAGTGATTTTAACAGTACCTCCTACATCTTCTCCCAACCACTGCAATGTGCTACAGTACAACGTCCGTTCAAAGTAACTTGGGTCATTTTCTTTAATAATAAAGATAATAGTTTTTACGCCCCACTAGCTGCTTTTTTACGGTTTTCGGAGACGCCAAGGCGCTAGAATTTTGTCCCGTAGGAGTTCTTTTACGTGCCAGAAAATCTACCGACACGAGGCTCACGTACTTGAGTACCTTCAAATACCACCGGACTGAGCCAGGATCGAACCTGACAAGCTGGGCTCAAAAGGCCAGCGCTCTTCCGTCCGAGCTACTCAGCACGGCTCTATGATTTTTCAGACGTTGAAGGAGTAGAAGGTCCTCACAGAATGATGTGGGTTGGATTGCCCATCTGGAGATAAAATGAGAAATCTGAAGAGGTACATGATCCTGAGGTTCACTCAGCCAGCAAAGAAATAGGCACCAGGTAAATTTCTGGTAGCAAAGGCGACCGGACATAGGATCAACCACCCTATCCCACTTTCAAGACAGCGAATGGTATGTTCAGATTACAATCAAGAGATCTGTTCGTTTTACATTACGTCTCTGTGAATGTTAAAAAGAGCCAACCCATTGGGTCGACTTTAACTTGTTTATTGTCAGCTTCTGTATTTTCTTATGTAAAAATTTCATGGAGGGGAAGGGGGTTCTAACCCCCCCCCCCGCCTCTGGCTATGCTCCTGCATCACAGGTATTATTTGGAGAATATTGAAGTAATTTGTCTCTTTAGAAGCCAGCTAGTTGCGAGAACATGGGCACTTGTGTAGAACGGAACATGTTCCCTTTCCAGTATTTGCATTTTAAACAGACATATCTCACTTTTCATTGCATTTCTTACAATAATTTGCATAGGTTTTATGTTATAGAGTCCTGAAAACAAATATTATGATTCCTGATTTGTAGTATCAGCGATCAGCGTACAGAGGGATGTAAAACCCACATAACCATGTGCTTCATAGTGTGACTTCTGGCCAGAGTCCTGCACAGCGGCCTAGCCCATGATCTGCTTCGCCAATAGACGGAAATGGGGTTTAGAAGGTTCGAATATACGAAGCCCAGAGCCTTAACGAAGCCCGTGACGTCATCGCACGGGTCGGGCTGGGCAGCGCTATGTCGTTCGTACGCGGTGAGCCAAGGACAGCGCTGTGGTAGTTCTATGGGCTGACTGCTGTACTGCGTGTCAGCGGAGTATGTCGCATTACGGTCGAGTGGAGACATCACGTTTGCTGTGGTTTTCTATTTGACTTTCTCGTCCATCCTGTTTTCGAAAATGAATGCGGACTGTGGCTTCAAAAGAAAAGAAACCTTGGCAAAAAGACGTGAAGTAAAGGAGAAACTAGAAACCAGACAATACAAGACTTCTGAACCGGATCCGAATATCAAAAGTCGTATTTGGTCGGTATTCAAGCCTGTAGTTGACAGTGATGGGAAAGACGTTCATTTTGTGTACTGAACGATCTGAACAAGGCGTGTATGAATCACGAACATTTTAGACTTCCCGGGTCATCAAACTCCAGGACTATTCGACAATCTGCCAAAATAACGAAATTTGCTTCGTGGGCTGACGTTGAAGGTGGTCCTATTCCATGAGATGAGCTGGAAATACATTAAAACCAAAACTGTGCAGTGGAGGAATATATAGCATCCTATTGCACAACAAATAGACAAAACGTTCCAAAATTTCCAGCATCAAGTTCAGCTTCAGAGAGAAATTTCAGTTCAGTGCGCTTCATTCTCAACGCATGTTGGGCTCCTCTGCACAAGACAATGTTGATGCTCTTCTTTTTACACACAGTAATTCCACCACCAATAATCAATGACCAATAAACTATCCACATCAACTAAGTACAAGCCGTGTTCAGGTTTTTTCCATATCGTTTTAGTTTGTGTTTTAGTTCAGCGCGAGAGAGGCCCCTTGAATATGCATCCCCTATGGGTGGAGCCGGTAGAACAATACCCACGGTATCCCCTGCCTGTCGTAAGAGGCGACTAAAAGGGGACCCAGTGACTCTTAACTTGGGAGTGTAAATTGGTGATCATGGGTCCTGCATTGATTCCACTTACTTGGGCAAGGCTCCTCACTTTCCTCTATCCTATCCGATCTCCCTTGGTCAACTCTTGTTCTTTTCCGACTGCGACGGTATTAGGACATCCGAAGCGTAGGGAGTCTCATTTTCACTCCTTTCGTTGCATTAACCTTCTTTGGCCGATATCTTCATTTTTTGAAGTGTCGGATCCTTTCCATTTTTTCTCTCTGATTAGCGTTAATAGAGAATGGTTGCGCAGTTGTACCTCCTCTTAAAACAATTATCACCACCACCTTAAATATGCTTTGTGTTATTTAGATTCATTTTCAGTTAACGTGATGCCAATTGCGGACGAATATTAGAGTTTCTAATGAATATTCTGCTCGTGCTCTATTATTATTATTATTTCAGTGCAGAAAATATCTTTATCGTTTTATTTCAAACTTCGATTAGCGGACTTTAAAATTTGTCGTTAGCGTACGGGAATTCGTATAGCGAGCGATCCGAATAGAAGTGTGAAATGAACATTACGTTGTAAACGGCGCACGCGTAATTGCGAGGAAGTAGTCAGGGTAGACTACTCAGCCCGCCCAGTGCGGTGGGCTAAGTGGAACCAGTACTGTGGGCCAGTAAGCGGTCGCGTCAGAAGAGGACGGCACTGCATGGGTTGGGCTGCCAGACTCCGTGGGTTTACGAGTGCTGCGCGGTGAGCCTCACTGCAGGACTCTGCTTCTGGCCTCTACTCAAGGACATCACTTAGTTTTAGTTCCCAATCCTATGCGGGGCATGGTCGTCACTCGGTGCCAAACTTGTCCCTTGGCATAGTCTGGACCAGGGGTCTTCAATTATTTTTTCTGTGGTCCGGATTGATGGTAATATTGCAATAATGGGGTTGTACGGTCCAAATATTTGGTTGAGTAAGACATGTGCTGTTCTTGCTTACGGTGATTGGTGTCTCCGAATAATTATAGATAAAAGTAAACATAGTGTACATTAGTATCAATCAGCACGGTACTTCTACGCATTTTTAAAATTTCAACCAGTGGAGTGAATACATACAATAAATGCACATAGAGATAAGAGCTTAGATCAATAATATTATTAAATCAGAGACAATATGCCCGTTTGAAATACACATTTCGCACACCCAACCGCATCAGTGAGAGAAATGGCATGTCTCGTTTTGTAAAATCTTTTATAAGTGTGTAGTGTACGAAGTTCTAGCAAAGATTAAGCAGTCACTCAAATATTCATTAGTTATTCTGGATCTGAGGATATTCATGTTGGAAATCATAAATAAATTCGTACACATCTTGACCCCACAATTGTTAGCATGTACTGTATTTCGAAAACTTGCGCAAAATGACGTATCAATTTTCTCTGTCCATTTTTCTGTCATCTACAGCTGTAGCATTTCCATCTTCTCCCTTGCGAAAGTTTCACAACTCAATTGCTTTGGTACACCATTATTCTTTCTTCAGCTGGTACAATATTCGGAACAAACCTTCGTCACAAGATACCGAACGAAGTTAAGGAAAATTAATTTCATCCTCCCTCAGATCACGAATAAAAAGATCTAACTTACAGTACCTCGAAAGAGTCGTACAGCATCATGAGGTTCATGTACCAAATTCTTGGTCCCTGTGATATAGTGGCAAGATTATTTACAGTAAGTGGTAGCATATGTCACTCAAGAAATCAACCTGCTGGATTTTTTCTTTTTCGTCAAGGAAGTTGATGAATTGACATTTCTCGTTACTGTCATTAACGGCACACCCATTGTGTCCACTTCTGATTTAGTCTCTCAGTTCAAAGAATCGTGTTTCCTTCGCTAAGCCAGCTAACATTGTTGTAAATCAAAAGAACTGCGGAATGGCACCAAGTTCCTCAAGGAAGGTTCTGGAGTGTGTGTGTGTCAATGATGATCCCTCACGTGAAAAATAAGTATACGAATGACTGTACTCAAACATCAGACAACTCAGGAGACAACTGACTGCACAATGCAATTTGGCGAATTATGCAGTGGTAAAACACAAGATTACTATTTTGATCTCACATATGATGTGCCAGGCCACTATTGCCCATGCAAGAATACCCACCATCTGTTGCTACCGATAACAGATTTTCGCATTTCATGTCACACTCTGACATAATGGTGCAGCGTGTCTGATACATCGCCGTTGCGCCTGCGGAAACCGCTATGTGAGAAAGACTGACCCGCAGCACATATATTATGAAGAACGAGGATTCCTTGACAATACTGATCCATTACCGACCAAATTTCTAAGCTAAAATATTTCACATAATGGTTTTTGCAGGTGCAACAGCAATATGTACTCCGCACGAAAGCATTCAGCAGTCTTGAAGCCAAACGATTCTTTCACAAGTCGAACACCAGTAAAGAAACGAATATATACCACAGTTGAGCGCAGTCGGTCCTTTCTGAAGATTCGTCCAGAGCCACAGAGCACATAGGGGCGCCATTCATTTCCTGCTTCAGTTTAGTACGAACATCCGTTGATAACAATTCCACCCTGCGCACATTTGTAGAAGCAGACAACTTGTATTCTTTTCACGACTTGAATCACATTCGCACCGCTTAGGAAGTAACGGGCTGACGTTTCAACAAGAGACACTTTCATAGTTTCTGAGCTGACATATGATTTTTTTGCCCTACCTAAAATCCAGGATACATTTAAGGACGCCTGTGTTGCCTTTGGTAACTCGTCTCATACACCTTGACCTGCCTCTAGTGAAGCTTTCAACTGTTTAACTTCCCGGTTTCTTGCATCACTGCCAGATGGAAATAGTTGGTCGTAACTGAAATGATTACTGTTGAAATGTTGGGTTAAATTTCCACTCTTAATCAAAGCAACTGTCTGACCGCATATTAAACATGTCAGTTTTGCGTCTCTATGTTTAGGCAAACCTAAAAAATGCAGTTCCCTTTCAGGCTTCAAGATTCAATTTTCAGAGTTCACCTTACGTCTCTTGTAGACATTCATCACATAAAACTTCACTAAAATAAAACTTACACCCGTTATTTTTGAATTCATGTGCAGAGCAAGCAAGAGCTAACTACTAACTGAGGTAGGGAAGAGGCTGCAGACTAGAGAAAAATCAGAATAAACACCCAATGTCATTTGTGGAGCAAATAGGAAACCTGCTCACTCTTATTTCATCAATATTCGGTTCTGTCATTTATGGAAAAAATACTGTTTTAGGCCAGGGCACGCATGGGTTCTACATCGTTCTTTAAAATATTTGTAATGTTTTCCCTTTCTGTCCTACTCTTGACATCGTGTAAACCGAACAGGTCCGGGAAAAAAGGCATCGGGGTCCAGATCCTGACAGGAGTCCACCATTTAAAGACCCCTGGTCTGGACTATTACAATATGAAATGTGTATCTTCGGAACGAAGAGCATGTCTTAAGCGAACTATTTGACATGATTAATTTCCCACTTGCTAGGCGATATATAAAAACGCCGCATACACATTTTTATTGCTATTTATGTAACGTACACGTACACGGTTCGCGTGTATAGAAGGAAAACCCAAGACACATGCCATACACTCAAGAATGCAGCTTGAAGATATAGGGAAGAAAATAAAAGCCTTTTTATGCCTAATAAATATGGAGTAGGCTAGCTTAACTGTCCAATATTGGATGGACGGAAGCTTTCCACAGCCAGATGACCATAGCAAAGACCGTTTAAAGCAAGTGTTCACTGCAAATTTCAGGTATCGAAATTTGCTGAAGCAAATAATTGACAAAGCCACTTTACCAGGCACAAGAAAATGTCTGCAGCCAGAAAGAAGTGAATGTCATTTATGTATATTCCATAAGTGGTCGAAAACAACGAAGTTCTGAAGAAATCACTGCCACTCCCTACAAATTAGCTCTGGAAAACAAGTGCTCAAAATAAAGAAAAAACCTTCGATCTACCAAACGGAAACTGAATTTGGAGAAGCTCGATACTTCTCAAACCAAGTCGCGATACGAACAATAAATTAAACAGATGTTCATGAAAGTTTCTGTATAGACGAGTAATGTAATGAAAATATAAGGACTTCCATACCAAGAGTGTATTATGTGCAAGGACTGAAAACAGAGGCTACACGAATTACGGACAGATGTTAAAAGTCAAAAGTAAATTTCACATGTGTTTTGTGCAGATATTAGGAGTTCTGGGACTCCAAGAACTAAATGTTGAGTTAAAATATCCTTTCTATTTTCTTGCTATTTGTTTTACGTT
This sequence comes from Anabrus simplex, assembly GCF_040414725.1. NCBI lineage: Eukaryota > Metazoa > Arthropoda > Insecta > Orthoptera > Tettigoniidae > Anabrus > Anabrus simplex. The sequence goes on from NC_090266.1 coordinate 679,762,361, forward strand.
GCACTGACACAGATAAGTCATATGGCAACGCTGAGGTAGGACAAGGCTAGAATTGGGAGGGAAGCGATCGTGACCTTAAGTGGAAGAGAGGGCCTCGAGCCCTAACTTCCCCAGTGTAAAAAAGGGATAAATAAATAAATAAATAAATAAATAAATAAATAAATAAATAAATAAATAAATAAATAAATAAATAAATATGATAGGGTTGCATAGCTGTGAACTTGCATTCGGGAGATGTTGGGTTCCAGCCTCACTTTCTGCAGCCCTAAAGTTTCTCTTCCATAGTTTTCCATCTTCACACCAGATAAATACTGGCCTATAACTTAATTAACCACATACTAATCAAAATCTTAAATAATATACTGAGATACTTAAAATAGTTAAGACTACAAATAAGTAGAATTGAGAATAAATGTAAATAAATTACTAAGTTAATACTAAAACTAATTAATATTAAAAACTCTTAATAATGACTAATCCTCAGGCACGTACACATTCATACTTCAACCATTTAGTCAGCTGTTCTCAGCAGGTAGTCTCGGCAGGTGACCTTGAATCTTTGTAAAGAGCTAGTTTCTCTGACCTGAGCTGGCAGGGAATTTCATAATCTGGCGCCGGTCACTACAAACGATACAGTATATTAATTTTATTTGTGCGGTGTACTGGAATAGAAAGAGAGGATCTGGAACGTGCATTTAAGTTGTGAACTGATGATAAGAAGGTGATTTTAGAAGAAATATACAGTGGCTGACTTTCAGTTAACACTCTAAGCACCATCGTAAAAATGTGTAGCTGCCGACGCTTATCAGGCTTCAGCCATGAGAGAGCCTAATACACTGACTGAGCAAATGTCATGGGATAGCGGATAGTGTTGTCTGCGCACCACACGCCCCCTGTGCCAGCGGCAGTTGTATGGGAGACCTTGTGAAAAGTGATGGGCTACGCTCTCGCTCGAGACTCTCGAGACTGACGTCGCAGATCTCGAGACTCTCGCGAGAATCTCGAGACCGATCCGCCTAAAGTGCAAGCTGTGCGACGTACCAGTAACTACGACAGTAAACTTGATAGTATATCATTGGCAGTTATTGCGTGAAATAACGTTCTCATATGAAAACGTGTGAGCCAATACATTTTGTCAAAAGCCTGGAAAAGTACTGCATGTTCAACTACGAACCCCTTAATACCATTAACGAAAGAGAAAACAGAATGTCAGTATCTTAAACTGTTCACGATTTATTTGTGGTGGACATCTTAGCTGAATAACCATGCATAATTTGTGAATAACACTGTAGATAGGATGTACACCTACTTGGATACTAGAGGCGTGCATTATTCGAACCTGAGACGGGGAAGATGTGCTTTGCTACATATGCAACCCCCATTACACTTGAGTGGAACGTGTAATCTAAAATATCCGACTTTGTTCCAATTCTTTCAGCAGGGGTGATGGGCAACGCTCTCGAGACCGATTCTCGTGTGCTGCGAGCTGGGCGACGTGTGTAACCTTGCTAGTTATCATCATCAGTTCTCATATGGAAACGTGTGTTACGATAAATTTTGCCAAAAGCCTAGGACAGCACTGCATGTTGACCTATGAGCTCCTTAATACCATTAACGAAAGTGAAGACAGAATGCCAGTATCTTAAACTGTTCACGAGTTATGTCAGGTGGACCTCTTAGCTGAATAACCCGTATAATTTGTTAATAACTGTTATTAGGATGTAAACCAACCTGGATGCCTCACAATCGTTGTCGGCAGAGTAGCTTCTTGTGATGCAGACCGGGCCGGCGGTGTTCTGTGACGAGTCCTCTTCATTTATATTATGCGTTTGTAAGTGCCGGATCATCCCAGAAGTATTTCTGCCGACGTACTTTACTTCTTTTGAATAAGCAACACAGCGGGCTGTGCTATGTGACATCTCTTCAAAATAACAGACATCCACGACTTACGTTGCGTTTCGGACATCGTCTTCAAGTTTTCGCGTACAACTAGACACAATTTCACATTGCACCGTCATATATCGAAGTACCTAATTATGACGCGAATACTCTATAACAGGGCCTCTCAGGGTGCATGCGCGTGGTGCATGCACTGTGCACGGTGCAAAAGACGACTTGGCTTGGTTGACCAGAGTGCAGACCCCCACTCCTCGATTTGGAGCAATAGCGCTTACTCTCTCTTTCCTCACGCCTGTCTCGCTCGCTCCGCCTGTCTCCCTCTGCCCCACTTGCCCCGTAGCGCTCCAAATCCGGGCTGACTTGAGCCGAGTATAGGCGAGTTGAGCCGAGCTTAGCCGAGTAGCCCAGAGACGAAGCGTTGATCCGAGCCATGCCGAGCGGCAGCGATGCGCAGTGCACGGAGCTCTTGCGCCTCGCTCTGCACGCGTGAGATTTTGGGCGTTTGAGAGGCCCTGCTCTATAATATTGTAAGGAATTATTTCCTTCGTCACTAAAATATCGGTAAACAAGCAGTCTTCATATGTTATTGAATGTGGGGTCTGATAACGATGTACACCTGTCGAAAGAATTGGAGCAAACTGAAGCATTTTAGATTACACATTCCACTCATGCGTAATGGTGGTTGCATATGTAGCAAGGCGCATCTTGCCTCGTCTCGAGTTCGACTAATGCTCGCCTCTAGTATCCAGGTACCCTACGTGTACCTACAGCAGCCGTCATGTTCTGTACTTAAACCACTCATTCGTGTACCTATCAGTGCATACAATGCCAGAATTCGTATCCTTTATAATTATGTAATACTGCGTCAAAATAGACCTGGGTAGAAATGAACGCTCTAATCGTTTGTTGACACGTATGTACGAAATTGAGAAGGCCCGTGGTTGGCTATTCGCATACTCGGCACGAACAACATTCACCTTCGACTACCTGTAGACCTACGACCCGCTGCTCGCTGCACAATGCGGGGACAACGTTCTCGAGATCTCTCGAAATTTCTCGCGAGAAATAATGTCTCGAGAAATCCCGAGAAATCTCGAGACCTCGTCTCAGACTGCCCATCACTACTTGTGAGCATTGGCTGCGCATGTGACAGGTGTAACATGGAACATCGTCGTGAGCTGACACCGTTCGAACGGTGTATGGTGGTCGGTGCCCGACGGATGGGAAGTGCGATTTCGGAAGTGGTGCGGGAATTCGGCTTCGCACGATCAACCGTGTCCAGGATGTATCGTGAATGATTGAATGCGGGTGTCACCGTCCACAACAGACGAACGACCGGCCGTCCAGCCACCCTCGATGACCGTGACCGGCGACATCTAAAACGGATTGTCAATAGTGACAGACGGGCAACCGTGCAACAAATCACGGCTCAATTCAACACAGACCGTGCTAGACACGTCTCCCAGTGGACAATCCGTAGGAACATGGGTTCTATGGGGTATGGGAGCCGGCGCCGCACACGGGTGCCACTGTTAACCCAGCGTCATTGGGCACAACGACGCGCATTTGTCGCCAGTCACCAGGGATGGACACTGCAACAATGGCGTAACGTGATATGGTCGGACTAATCACGAATTCAACTGCACCATGCCGATGGGAGGCACCGTGTATGGCGCAGGCCACATGAAGCGTTGGGTCCTGCCTGCCTCGAAGGTGTGGTCGAGGGCGCTGGTGTCTCTGTTATGGTCTGTTGTGCATTTTCCTGGTATGGAATGGGGCCCCTAGTTGTTCTGGAAGAGACTTTGAATGGAAGCGGTATGTTCAGCTGCTCGGAGACCATCTCCACCCATTTTTGGCTTTCCAGCGCCCAGACGGTTCTGCGGTGATTTAAGATGATAACGCGCCGCCACATCGCTCCCACGTCGCCCGGGAATGGTTCCAGTAACATGCAGCGGAGATCCAACGACTGCCATGGCCACCCAGGAGCCCCGATATGAACCCTATCGAGCATATCTGGGATGTCTTGGAACGCAGGCTCCGTGCCATGGATCCTGCACTCACGAACAGACCAGCACTGGCGGCCGCTCTGCAAACGATTTGGTGTCAGCTGCGTCCAGATGACTACCAGGGACTTGTCGACTCACTTCCACGGCGTCTCACTGCAGTTCGCAGGGCCAGAGGAGGCCCCACACGCTATCCCATGACATTTGCTAAGTCAGTGTAGTATGGGGTGATATGAACACCGTACCCGATATTGTAAATAAAACGCATGCAGGAATTCAGTGCTCGTTGAAGTTTAGGTGTTTCTTCTCTCGTCATATCAACTAGAACAACGTCACAATTATCAAGAATAGGGAGAACCAGTGTCTGTATTAGTTTGGCCTTTAGCTCAAATGGAAATACATCCTTTTGTCATTTAAGAGGGTGAAACACTCCAAAAACCTTTTTACAGATTTTATTCGTGTGATCAGACCAATCAAGTGTTTCATTCATAATTACGCCCAGATTTTTAACAGTTTAATTGTAGGGAATAATGTTACCATTCCGTAGGATAGGCGTGGTTGCAACACTATTTGAGCAGTTCAGTAATTTTCGTGATTCAATTATGATTGCCTATTTGAGCAGTTCAGTAATTTTCGTGATCCAATTATGATTGCCTGAGATTTTGTGGAGTTTAGTAAATGAGAATTTCGTTGTGCAAATATACTGAGTCGTCGGAGGTCACTGTTAATATCTTGTATTGTTTCATCTAAGTCTAAAGTCTTGCAGTGTCGATAAATTTGAAGATCGTCAACATGGAAGTGGTGTGTGTTATTTCCTGTCACAGATGGTATGTCATCGATATAAATACAGAAAAGTAAGGGCCGTAGAATACTGCCCTGTTGGGCACCACTAAGTTTCATTTTCCATTTAGACGCCTTGTCGTTTACTGTTACACCCTGTTGACGGTTACTCAAATAAGAACTAGAAAACTTAAGCGCAGCCAGGTCGAAATTTAGAAGTTCCATTTTCTTTATCACAGTCTGAATTTCTAGTGTCAAAAGCGCTACTGAAGTCAAGAAGGATAAATATAGTGAGCAGTCGTTTTTCCATAACGTTTCTAATGTCTTCAGTAACCTTCAAAAGTGCTGTCGCGGTACTGTGACCCTTCTTAAATACAGACTTCAAAGGGTCCAAAAGAGCATTTTTATTTAGGTACTCCAGAACTTGCTCGTATACTAAACGTTCAAAGGCTTTATAAAGCGCAAGGAGTATGGACACAGGACGATAGTCATAGGGTGATTGTGGGGCTAAACTCTCAGGTGCCGGTATAATATTGGCTGTTTTCTAGACAGTTGGGAAAGTTCCGTTTAGTAAACAGTAGCTCAGTATGTGCGTCAGTATAGGCAGGACAACACCCACAATGTTACGTATAAAAGTAATATCATCTACACCTGCAGCCTTTGATTTAATCGAGTACAAAGCCTTTTTAACCTTATTTTCTGTGACACTGAAATGTGAATGGTGGATTGACTGGAAGGGAGGGTGGTGAGTCGGTGCAGTTAACTGGGGTAGGTTGAATATTTGAGGCGGTCCGTTCCAAAACTCGTCTTATCCATTTAAAAAAAATGAGTTAGAGGTAGCATTGCCTTCTTGATTATGTTTGTGATAGTTCTATCACAAAATTAAGCACCAAAACTCGCCATTTCCCATAGAAATCCGTCACCAAACTTAGGCTATTGTTCCATAACTCGCCTTATCCACGGCGCTTGTCGTTCCAAAACTCGCCATATACAATCAACCAATAGGAATTGATAATTTCAGCTCGTGACTCACGCTATAATTTACCCGCGTTTTATGCCAGTCTTTCCACTCTTTGAGTTGTTCTTAAACTGTGTTAGTCTTTCATGCAGTTTTGTGCTGTGAATAGAGTGTATTAAGATGACCGAAAATATTGCTCTTTTGTGGAAGGTATATAAAACTTGCTAATACAGAACAGTTTCATATTCAGGTCTGCCAAAAGACATTCTTGAATGTATTGCATGTCAGCAAAGATCGGGTTCAGAGGATTGCCAGAAATCACTTCACGACAGGGAAAATTCCAATAGAAAAGAGGGGAGGAGCTAGGATCAAACCAGAGTACACTGAAAAGAGGCACTCCGTGCAACGTTTCATTGAAGGTTTGCAGTGTTGTGAAAGTCACTATTGCCGCGGAAAGTCACTGGTCAGACAGTATCTACCCAGAAATTTAAGCATCGCTAAGCTTTACAAAATGTATAACAAGAAATCACCTGAAGAACTCAGGGTGAAGCGGTGGTTCTTCCGTGAAATTTTTACGCGTTGCAACAACATAGGATTCGGAACACCACTTACTGACGCTTGCTCAAAGTGCATTAGAGCTCAAGGAGAAAATTAAACATGAAAATTCGAACGTATCACTTAAGAATGATTTAATCTTGGAACTTAGAGTACACAAACTAAGGGCTGCAGCTTTTTTCAAAAAGCTCCAAGAAGAAAGGGACAGCATGGCAATATTTTCATTTGACTGCCAAAAGAATCTTGTGAATCCAAAAGTTCCAGATCAAATTGGCTGTTACATTCGCCAATTGTACACCTATAATTTTACCACTGTGAGGGGTACCTCACATGCCAAGTTGACAAAAGAGAATGTTTTTACATACACATGGCTGGAGCATGAATTCAACAAGGGGTCTAATGAAACGTCATCTGCAGTTTACCATCATCACAAACTGATTTGTCAAACTTCACTACTATACGAATTCGTGCGGATGGCTGCGGAGGACAGAACCGCAATTCTACAATGATTGCAATGTGCTCATATTTCTTGACACATACAGCTCCGCCTAATATAGAAAGTGTTGAATTGGTCTTTCCTATGACAGGCCACTCATTTCTACCCTCTGACAGGGTATTTGTTCAAGTCGAGAGAGATACGGAAATGCCCTATAATCTGTAATCCAGCAGAATATGAAGACATCTTTAGCAAACATGCTGAAGTCTTCAAGTTTGGCAGAGACTGCTCGGTGAACAATTGGAAAATGGTTTTTGAAAATATGATGAAAATGCCTGCATCTTGGCACTTTGAATTTTCTTCAATGAAACGATTTGTTATTAGCAGACTCACTGAGAAATGTCACCCTTATGGGGAGAACCTCATTACAACTCAGACATCGGTTTAGGAAAATCCGTAATGAAAAAGGGAAAACGCCTGCGAGATATGCTAATGCCACCTGAATTATTGCCAGGAGTAAACTTGAATCCCGCCAAAGTAAAGGACGTAAAAAGTTTGCTTGAAAATTTTTTTGGAATGGTTAGAGTTAAAGTCACCCATAATGATTATGTGTTCATAAATAGCCTGGAAGTCTAGTAAATACGTTTCGAATTCGACCATATCTGTTATACCAGACGGTTTGTATATGACAGAAATCGTCACCTTTTGTCTGTAAATATTTACTTCGACGAACATGAATTCCGGCCGTGTTCGTACACCCTAGGAAGATGTACATATCACTCTGCTCTTTAGATAATTTCTACAGTAAATCGCTGGCCCGCCTCCACGCCTACCATCCGATCGATCGAAACGTATTAGATCATATCGATCGATATCAACCATGGAGGACGGAATGCTAGGAGTCAGCCAGGTTTCAGAGATGCAAAGTACCGGTATATGCAAATTATGTTCCGTTAGTATTGCTTGCATTTCGTGGTAATGCGCCGAAACAGCAAGAGCATTTACATGGCAACACTGTAGGCTTTGAGAAAAGGACGACAATGCTTGTTTCAACAAAGTACCTGCTGAGAAGGGAGAGCCCGGGAGGGAGGGATTAATGATACCGTCACTGCCAAGGTCAGGTCCAGGAGCACAATAACTGTCCAGCTGAATACTAAGAATTCCAACAAGTAGATTGTAACATAATAATGCATGCTATTTAATAGAAGGGAACTCACCTCAACTTCCTGGAGAATGAGATAGCTGACAATCACTTGCTGGCACTTACACACACATTCACACATTCTTATGAACACTATAATAATAACAACAATATTACAAGAAACATAGTTGTTATCGTTTATCCCACTAAAACTTTATAGATTTCAAATCCGCATTCGTGGTAATAATCTTCTTAGTGCCGTCTGGAAGCAGAACTACGATACGACCATCTAGTGACCACAGATTTCTCATGCCGAATCGGTCCCGTGCAGAATTTAAAATTGCCTACGTGTTCTTGTCAGCGGTTCAGTGATCAGGATTTTCGTGTCTTTGACCTTGGGCTTAGCACCCCACAAGCGCTCACGTTCCCAGTAGCGAGCGAACCTGACGACAATGGGCCGCTTACCCGCTGTTAGTACCTCTGCTGCTGTCCTCTGAGGCTTTCCAATTCGGTGGATTCTGTCGATCCCTTCCATGGGCACTTCCAACTTTAGATGTTTGGAGAACACGTCCTTCACTTTTCTATAAATGTCTTCATTTGGCTCCTCGGCGATACCATGTATCAGCAAGCAGTTTCTTCTACTGTACTGCTCTGCCACATCCAATAGCTCGTCTTGTTCCTCCAGTTTATGTTAAAGACTGTTTAGTTAATCTCTAAGCAACTTGAGTTCACTGGTTATCGCGGACCTAAATTCCATGAATTTCTGCCTCAAGGAAGCTAGGGAGTTACCAGCAGGGTTGGTTGTGCTGGAAGCTTGGGAGCCATCAACAAGTTCTAGGCGTGCCTCGAACCTGTTCACAGCCGCTTCAAATTTATCCAGTCTTTCATGTGCACCTTTGACTGAAGGCATCTTCCAACATACACTAGTTACTACTTCACACCGCTTTTCACACGACGTACGGACTATATATGTGGTTATAAATGCAGTTAGCGTGGGATAAACACGGAGCACACTCACAGCGTCACCTCAAAGTCCGCCATTTTTGTCATGGCCATCATATTGCCATCTCACTCGGTGTCAAGCGACGTTTTCTGGATGTGATCCTACAACCTTGAGCTAAGAAGGTATGTGTTTAGCCAATTATACTACGCAGCTAGCTAAGTTGCATTTGTATAAGAGGAAATGTTGTATTAGCTTCAGTAACATCAGTAAGAATTAAGGTAGAAACACTCTAAATAAACATCACTTGCCATGGGTAGCTTTATTTAGATTATCTTGTGATACATACACTAGAGTAAATATTATAAAGCCATTATAAAATTTAAGATCCACAGTTTGCATCACAAAGAGAATTAAATACAGGTGGTTCAAGAAGCAGGATAACAAGATCTCTCACATGTGTACTCTTCCTTAGTTCATTTCAATTTAGGGCCAAGTCAGAGGAAGTACACCATCACGTTCCCTAACAGGCATTAGACCGCACTTCACAACAGTTGTAAAATGGTGGAGTTGGCAGAAAAATTGTGTGTAATGTGCTCTGAGTTCTAGGTCTAATTGGCACAAACACCAGAAAAAGTCATAGATAACGACCAGAGTTATCGCTGCACGATAACTCCACAGCTCTGAAACAGCTGTGCTTCTCTTTAAGAGAGTTTAGGGGAAAGTGGGGCACATTGAACCATGGGGCACTATGAACCAGGTTACATAACTTCAGTATATAATAAAGAAATTATTTTCTCACTTTGGGTATGTTGGCAGACCTGCTCTACCTACTTGCATATTGTTTCTGCAACATCTGGTTACCGCCATTAGCTCTCTGCATGTGTTATTTGGTTACGGCTTCAGTGAAGTAATTTTCTGAGAACTTGGTAGATTAACATTTGGTGGCAAATGATTGGTTGCAAATCAGTTTAAGTAAATGATTATAATAACATCAGAATTGTGTTTTAATGTTATATATCTTAAAACATGAACACTGTTCACACATAACCTCAAAATAGCTTTGTATAAAATATGTACTGCTGGAGAAAATTGAGCCAAGCTCTCCCGGGGCATAATGAGCCATGGTTCATTGTGCCCCTGAAGTGATTTAATTTTCCCTAAATACCATGTGTGAAGCCGGCCCCGTGGTGTAGCGGTAGCGTGCCTGCCTCTTACGCGGAGGCCCCGGCCAGGTCACGGATTTTTACCTGGACCTGAGGACTGGTTCGAGGTCCACTCAGCCTAAGTGATTAGAATTGAGGAGCTATCTGACGGTGAGATAGCGGCCCCGGTCTAGAAAGCCAAGAATAACGGCCGGGAGGATTCGTCGTGCTGACCACACGACACCTCGTAATCTGCAGGCCTTCGGGCTGAGCAGCGGTCGCTTGGTAGGCCAAGGCCCTTCAAGGGCTGTAGTACCATGGGGTTTGGTTTGGTTTGGTTTTAAATACCATGTGTCCTTTTGTGGGTTTCTCAGCATGGGTAAATACTTAGGTGCTGGTAATGTCTATTCATTTACATAATTTAACTAGTCTTATTTTCTTTTATCAGGCTTGAAGATGGTTCGTACATATCACAGAAAGACAGGTAGAGGTAAAACTAGTCACGATGTAACAGGGGCGTATTCTCCTTGAATGCAAGGCATTCATTGCATGCGTTATGATAACACAAAGAACTGTCTGATGTACGATCTTAGGTTGTTTCAAGTCAAATATCAACGATTTCATCTCTCAGAAGTTCAAAAGGTCCGCGCAACTGTACTAGTTCCGATGCTTGACTACGTGTGGTGCTGGTGTAGTCTCGCCGTCTATTCCACTCTAGGAAGAAAGAGACAGCAAATGGAGGAGTTAAGGATGTAAGGCATTCAATCTTAAAATTGCATTCGGTGGCAGACGTAGTTCTGAAACCCTCCAAACGATGTCGCTGCAATTGAAACTTAGTCAGAATTTGTCACCCCATACCCGTGCTACCCTCTGCCATCTGTTAGCAACTTGGAGAAAGTCGGCATGTTTACAGCGAACGGGACCCACAGATTACCCCCCCCCCCTCGTGGTGAAACTGACCAATGCCGCTGGGGTGACTTACCACAAATGCTTGAGTTGTGGCTAACTAGTGAGTTAATTCATTGTGTTTTTTGCTGATTAGTGAGTTTATTCTGTGTGTGCTGTTCCTATGCTATTCGTCGTTTTCGGTGTTTTATTATATTTTGCGCACATGTGGTATTAACGATCGAAGAGTCTAAAACGGATATAATTGTAAATCAGTTTGAAAAGCCATTTACTGGCCGTTCATTTGATGAAAAGATTCAAATAGTTAAAGCCGGGAGACCTCTACTTTCCCTCCTAAATTTCTTCTTCTTAATCTGCTTACCATCCAGGGTTGGCTTTTCCCTCGGACTCAGCGAGGGATCCCTCCTCTACCGCCTCAAGGGTAGTGTCCTGGACCTTCAGACTCTGGGTCGGGGGATACAACTGGGGAGGATGACCAGTGCCTCGTCCAGGCTGCGTCACCTGCTATGCTGAACAGGGGCCTTGCAGGGGATGGGAAGATTGAAAGGGATAGACAAGAAAGAGGGAAGGAAGCGGCCGTGGCCTGAAGTTAGGTACCATCCCGGCATTTGCCTAGAGGAGAAGTGGGAAACCACGGAAAACCACTTCGAGGATGGCTGAGGTGGGAATCGAATCCACCTCTACTCAGTTGACCTCCCGAGGCTGAGTGGACCCCGTTCCAGCTCTCGTACCACTTTTCAAATTTCGTGGCAGAGCCGGGAATCGAACCCGGGCCTCCGGGGTGGCAGCTAATAACACTAACCACTACACCACAGAGGCGCAGAGCCGGGAATCGAACCCGGGCCTCCGGGGTGGCAGCTAATAACACTAACCACTACACCACAGAGGCGGACGCTCAGAAATTTAAAAACAGAAAAAAACAATTGTGTACGCACGTTCAATCCAGAAACTTACAGTAAAACTGTTTGGCTCGAGTTCACCTACATGTAATTAGGGTGAGTAGAATTGAAATTTACTTAATACATTATGTTAACTGCATGGTTACTAGTTGCATGCCTCAGTGGAGATTCCAGGATACGCCACTGCGATGTAATGCAAGATGCTGTACAGGATGTTCTGAATACTGGAATGTCGGTTCACCAAGCAGCTAAATCTCATTCAATACCTTACCCTACTCTTCGACGATACATCCAAAAAATGAAAAGTGATTCTGGTGGAAGATTGACACCAAACTATGACAATCGTAAGGTATTTACTGTGTTGACACCAAAACATGCTGGCGCTTAGCGTGTGAGCTGGCTGTGAAAAATGGTCTGATAATTCCAGGGAACTGGAATGAGGGAATGACAGGTGTGGACTAGTTATATGGGTTCATGAAACAAAATCCTAGTTTAAGTATCCGAACCCCAGAAGGCTGCAGCTTGTCCAGGGCAACGCCTTTTAATCGGTATAATGTTTCGACTTTCTTCAACAACTTGAAAGAACTGTACTGGAGGTATCCTGAGTTTGCTGATGGTACCAGGGTCTTTAATTTAGATTAAACCAGTACCTCAACTGTACCAGAGAGACTTCCAAAGATTGTGGCACAGAAAGGAACCAAACAGGTTTCTCAAGCTACTAGTGGTGAACGTGGTGTCTTGGTCACTACCTGCTGCATAATTAGTGTGAATGGTACTTTCTTGCCCCCAGCAATGGTATTTCCTCAAGTAAATTTTAAGCAACATATGACAAGTAGTGCACTGACAGGCATCCTCGGATTAGCTACAAACACCGGCTGGATGAACAGTGAACTCTTTGTGGATGTCATTCATAAATCCAGTAGTAGCAAAGATAATCCTTCGCTTCTGATTTTAGACAATCACGAAAGCCAGCTGTCTATTGACGAAATAGATTTAGCAAAGGCCAATGGAGTTGTTATGCTGACTACACCCCCACATACCTCAAACAAACTGCAGCCTCTAGATGTGTGCGTGTTCTCTTCATTCAAGGGAAGTTATTACTCTGCACTAAATTCCAAAACTCCTACAAAGTAACGGTATTCTTCTTACAATTTTCAATGTAGCTGCATGTGTTAAAATTGCTCATGACAAATCTATGACACCCTCTAACGTATGTTCTGCCTTTCAAAAAACTGGAACTTTTCCTTTTGATAAAGACATATTCACCAATGAAGATTATATGGTCAGTGAGGTGACAAACAGAGTTGAGGAAAATAATGGAATGTCAGATGCTAATTCTAGCAGCGTTAGCCTGTCACAGGATCAGCAGCAAGATAGGCCTACTCAAACATCTTTTCCTAAAGGATTTTCTCCATAAGTAATTTGAGGATATCCAAAATCTGAGAACAGAAAGAAGAGCAGGCCTAAACGCAAGAAAGGGCGAAGTTTAATTGTAACCGATACACTGGAGAAAAATTTGTCGAAAGCCACAAAAACATCCCATAAAAAAGGTCAAACGGAAGCTTTATGAGCAGGAATCTGAGGAAGAGGACAGTGAAGTTCAGTACGAAGAGAGCGATGCCAACCTGGATGAGTTTGATGAATCCGAATACAACTTTGAGGATTTGGACAAATCTTCAGAAACAGATGATTTTGTTCTGACCAAGTTTGAACTGAAAAACAAAGTATGTTTACTATGTGGGGAAAATAATGAAACCGAAGGATGATGCAGGCGACTATCAGGTGTCATTTTTGAAAAAGAGTGGAAAATGGGTGGAAAGTTATTTTTTCCTCAGGTAAGGGATGAGGCATCTGTTCCAGCAAACAATATAGTATATGTGCTGCCAAATCCTACTGAAAAGGGGTTGACAAAGAGGCAAATATCATACTTCAAATTTGGAATTAACTTCCAGTCCATTGAAGTCCGTTAATTTCAAATGTGTATGCATGGTTGAATGCCTGTATGCTTAGTTATATGATTTATAAGAGGATTGTATGTGAAGATTACATTAAATTTGGAAATAACTCTGTAATTAAGTTCTTCTAATGAAACTCTGTAGACTGGTTCATGGTACCCCAAGGGTGGGGCTGAATGAACCATTTACCTAATTTTATTTAAAGACATGCAGCTTAGATGATGATGATGATGATGATGATGATGATGATGATGATGATGATGATGATGATGATGATGATGGTGCTTGTTGTTTAAAGGGGCCTAACATCGAAGGTCATCGGCCCCATGCAGCTTAGAAACTACTATTCATAGTGTATTCATATAAGGGCATTTGATACTTGAATGAATGAACTTCAAAAGGGAGAAAACCGCAGGTCTGTATTAAAATTACTGGATGAGCAGCAGTAATTTTTTCCAGTTCAATGTGTCCCACTCTCCCCTAATCCTGAAACAAACAAATAGGCGGAGCAGCTTGCCTTTGCACGTGGACATAGATTTAGTTTATTGATAAGCAACCGTCGCACTCATCAACTGTATATGAGCTCAAAGAGAGGTAGTACGTCACATTAATTTTTATTTTATTATATTTAGAGAGTTTGAAGAATATGTAATCAAATTAAAATATGTTTATCATATACATGTATATTTGCACTTGTTTATAAAACAGTGATTAAATAACGTGAAATGAAGACGCACACGGTGTGGTGTAACATGGGAAGTCTCCTCGTATTGCTGGGGAAGCCCCAAGCTGTACAGAGTGGAGTTAAGGTTTTGCATCTTACATAAGCCGCCAGTGAGTCAGTAATCATAGTGAGGGAAATAGAGCAAGAGGTAGGGCCATCGCTTGTTGTGAAGTATGTAAGAGCTCAGTGTATTGTGAATGTGTTCAATAAACTACGTGAACAGAATCCAGATTTAGCAGTAAAAGAGGTAGAGGAACTAAGTGCAGAGTTGTGTGGTATGGGCATAGTTTAGAAAGACAGGGAAAATAACAATGCCCAGAAAGGGACGTGAACGATCTCAAAGGGTCGAAATATCTTCAAAAATTGAATTAAAAAGAAAATTCGCAAATTCTTTTTTTCAGAATGAACCAGCTACTTTACACGAAGTATTACACAGTTTAACTATGCTGTACAGGCTTTTAAAAGACATAGGCTTCCTGTTTGTTAAAAAAGAATGTAAACCTGTATTAATGGTTAGAGAAGATATTGTGCTGTGGAGACGGGAATATTTATGTGAAATTAGGAAATATTGTGCAGAAGGTCTCCCTTGAAAATGTGACCGCAGATAAATGGATGGACTGCATTCGACACACAAAGAAAGAAGACTACGAGATGTGGTAGCTAGACGGCTTAAAATATGATGTTTTGGAGAGGTTTATCATCATTGATAGCGCCCAGAATAGCAGCAACTGATCACACAGTGACAGTAATGAGATGTAATATGGAAGGAATTGAGCATCTTCAGGACTAAGAAAGGTAAACATATACAGTACTGGTATGCAAGGACTTCTTATTTTTGTTATGTCCACGATTGCCCGTATTTCTTGTCTTTCTGAGTTGTTCCTTTTCGATAGATGTTGTTACAGGATTATCAACAGTTCCGGCTGACATGCTCGATTATGTTATATCAGGACAGGAACTCTACTCAAATGTTAGTTTTTTGGCTTATTGGTATTATATTACGTTAGAGTCTATCGGGGGGACAATCCAGACAGATGCCCTAACGTAAACCTTCCTACATGTGTAATTTTGTGTTGTAGCCTTAGTGTGTGTGGTTTTTTTACACAGGCTATTCCGAAAGAAAATAAATAAATAAATAAATAAATAAATAAATAAATAAATAAATAAATAAATAAATAAATAAATAAATAAATAAATGAATAATTCCTCATACTTCAGCAGAATATCTCCCTTTAAACTCCTCTGATTAGTTTCAAACACCTCAAAACGTGTTCCTCGTCCAACTTAGGTATTGTACACAGAAATATGTTTAGTCAGAAGTTCAAATCTTCGTACTGTTGTACGCAATGCCGAGCGCTGTACGTCTGAACACGAGACTTGATAATACACGCTCAGCAAATCACAATTCTTTCTTCCACGAATGTGTACATATACCATGTTTACATCAGGATTACACTCTCGAAAAAAAAACAGCGTAACTCGAGGATGTGATGTGGCACTAAAGTATATTTCTAGACCGTAGACGAAGCATCAAGTGGAGGAGGATTATGACCTGATGGTGAAGTTCAGCAAAGCATCACGTTATGACATCTGGCACTTAATCTGATTTCTTCTATGCAGAGATACGTGCCGTGGTATATAATTAAAACAAATAATCAGGCAGGTATGGTGACTATCTGTAAAAATAATATGTACCAACTCCACACTGTGTATTATACATGTATGCTTATGTACAACTTGGAAACATTTACACAATGATGGGTATTTTTACCTTACTTATTGAACCATCTTGATTTATTCCAATCAGAAGAGAGCTAAAAATGTTCAGCAAGACTGAACCAAAGATCAATGCTTATTGCTTTTCATAATTGGAAACATTAACAGCTATGTCAGAGGTCCACATCTTCAGCTCATGAAAGTAAAACTAATTAATGATACAATTATTTCAAGTTCTCTCATTTGAAAACAGAATTTACTTATAATGTAAAAATAAATTAAGGCTAACTGAGACTAAATAAGGCTCCAAAATAAATTTCATTGTCATTCAAAATGTAAACAAATTATCACAGCATACTGTTCATTATCGAACAATTATCAAGCCGCTAGCCTTACTAATGTCATCATCATTTAAAAAGCATGGATGGTACAAAAATTATCACAGCATATTTCCAGTTATAGAACACGTAGCAAGATGCTAACCTTGTTAATTTAGTTACTATATGAAACATCTTAGGCTATACCACCACACAACTTAATGAAAGGTAGAAGCCAGAGATCAAAACCCATGAGAGTAATTAATGCAAGGACGCCAATGATACATCAGCCCTGAATCTCATATTTAACATTTTCTGCATCATTAGTGATAAACAAGGAATATCATTAGATGGGCATGTAAATAAGTGAAAAAGCATAATCATTTGTCTGTACAAACTTAGAATTAACCCTCAACTGAATGCATTGATGTACTGAGTCAACCACAATCCATTTTTTATCTGATACTTAAAATGCCCTCTGTTGTGCAACTATTAATCTCCGTACTCACAAACTAACTGCTTATATGACTAGTGCTACCAGCAGGATGTCATACACCAATAGCTATTCAGGTTATTTTATTCACTGCTCCTTTTGGTTGACAGAGTCAACCACATAACGAGCAATGTAAGTGAGTTACTAGTGTTGTTGGGGTGAAAATCTCTTTGCATCTATCAACAACTATTTGCCAGATTTTTTTTTAAGTTCACTGAAGGATCCACAATGAGGAACTCCAAAGGGTTCTAAAAAATGCAAATGCAGTAGAAAGTCTCAATGAAATATCTGATGAAGAGGAAGTTGGGTGATTAAAAAAAAAAAAAAAGAAATACAGTAAGATATTATAACAGTGATTCAGAAATGGAACCGAACCTATAAGTGGTGATGAAAAGTAGTCCCTAAGTTGAAGAAAATGGCCAAATTAATTGGGCTAATGAAAGCACAAGCACCAAGACCAAAGAGATACGTTGAGGACATTATGCAATAAGTGATAGCTTTCAACAAAACTGTACATGGTGAAATGAATGATGAAAGTAGTACACAAACTGACACATTCATGACTTGTTGTCACAAAACATATTCTCCAGGTAGGAATACAAAAGAAACATGCAGGGAAGAACTTTGTACTCTTATTGGAATCCTCCTTATGACTGATCTCAATGGTGGAAATAGAACAAAGAAACAGTAAGTACGGAGTTGCTCCAGAAACGAAAAGATGGGCCATGGTTGTACGATCTATGTTGCTAAACATAGCTGGAATCAATGGCCACATTTTATTTTAGTCTAATTCAAAAAATCCAAAGATAACTTTTCTTTTGAAATCACTTACAAAAGCTCTATGCGCTAACATGTCACAGATATCCACCTTACCAATGAATACTCAAACTTTTCTGATTCCATATAAACTAGAAGAAGATTAAGAGGAATTCCCAAACAAAAATAAGATTGATGCACTTCTTTTTCCTCACACATTCCCAACTACTTGGGGTTGGCATTATGTGTGGATTAGGCCTAGCTTTTACAGCAGGATCTCTTTCCTGACACCAAACCTATGGGGAAGGATATATTCATTACTGTGTCTTTCCGTGATGGTTTGTAGTGTGATGTATGTAAATGTAAGTACCGGTAGTAGAAGATGAAGATGAGTAAATTGTACACTTGTTTGGCACGATTATGTCTGTGACATTGCAGATATGATAGAGAAGCAAAGTGAATAAACACTATTCAAGAACTATAATACTACTAAACACTAAGCGAGCACAAAATAAATAATTATAGATCTAAATGAAACATTATAGTACATAAATAATGGTCATATTAGCTACAATATTAAAGATTTGTTTTGACACTGGGAATACACACATCTTGTAACTGTGATTTCAATATGGTTTTGGGATGAAATATCAAATAAAGTTTAAAAATATGTGAATCCTGAGTGTGCTAACTACAGAGAAGTATATTGGTATTTAACAGCTACCATCTCATAATGACAGGTTCAGAAAATATGGTTGGCAAGAGTTTACCATGTGACCAGTCAAGGTTTAAGTTCAGTAGTTAGTGCATTAAGACCGGTTCTCATCATACAATTTTAGAGATATTATTTCTTAACCACACATAACATCCGTGGAGCTCATAAAACATTTGAATAAATGAGGATTCAACACTATATTATTCACAATACAATACAAAACTATAATAATCAATATTATAACATCCTGTAATAATAATGCTCACAGTAACGGTCATGAGAGTAGTTTCAATTCATGCATATGCTACGAATAACGCTGAAAACAACAGACAACACTGTATTGATCGCGTACCTGTATGCTAGTATTTGGGATATGGTAGGCTTTAACCATAGCACTGGCAGCCCTGAAGTTAGTTTTCCCATTTTCGCACAGGGCAAATACCAGGGCTGTAGGCCTACCATACCTGCCACCTTCCCGATCTTACAGTCAGCAAAAGCCAGTAAGTGTTCGAGTGATATAAAACCATTTTAAAAAAATTAAGACACGAAATGGAAAAATTCAAATACATAAGGACTCGAGTGTCCAGATGTCTGCAGTAGTTTATTTGCCCATCTTAACGTTTCTTCCCTCAGGACATTGAAATAATTGCAAATTAAATTACTCGACATGTTTACTATAATTCTGAAATACATCGGTCTCTCTTGCTAAACTGGGGCTAATATAACGAGATGTGTCATTACGGGCTAGAAGATAGCAGGAATTGTGAGCACCACTATTAATTCATTAAAAGTACCCCCGAACGAACCTGTAAAGCAAGCACAGATACAAGGAAACTGTACCTAACAACAGGAGATGATGGTCTCTGGCTAGGACACCGGCAACCAGTTAACTGCGTTGTACATGTTCCAAGCTTTGTAGGGCACAGGTAGGGTAAACAATAACATGCAATGGCAGGTAGGTTTTCCAGACTCTGGAGACCTCATTCAGACTTACTGCAACATGGTTACAATAGGTGGTGCACACACAGACCAGGAACAGGTACTGTATAGGCCGGGAACTGCCCGCTGCATATCAAACCTTGCAATAGCTCACTTGGCAGGGATGCAGATGGAGATGTCATAGAGGACAATGCTCAAGGGTATAGTGGTTCAAATCCTACATAAGTCATTTCATTTTATTTTTCTTTTACCATGAATTGCCTGAGATGTGGCAAGGTTGCATACTTGATAGTTTCCACAAACTGATTTGTTTATTTGGCCCTGTAAAGGGCCATTGGTGTCATGGCATAGGGTATGAAGCTGGGTTGGATGACGATAAGGATGTGATGGTTCGTGGCCAGGACACCAGGCAGCAAGTTACCTACCTTATATGTTCCAAGCTTCTTAGGACAAAGGTGGAGCAATGTGTGCCCATTAGAATTATATCAACACGCAATGGCAGGTAGGTATGTAGCTGTGCGAACTCCCCTCCTTCGAGACAAATCACAACAAAACACAAAGCTTATTCACTTCCTTGTGATGTATTCCAGTGATGAATATGTGGATATGTTACTTCATCTATGGAGAAGCTAGAAAGAATGCATACCAGACACAACACCTGTATTAAGAACGTTAACTGGATAGACGACAACCAACAGGCATGACATTTTGGAGTGTGGAAAGATGTCTGCGGTCTACTACATCACTGGGAAGGATACAGCCTGTTCTGAGATCATCCCGTGATGTCTGCTCACAATGAAGGAGTTATGTTGGACACTATCCAGCATAACCCTCCTACTAGCACAAGAGCAATTTTACAGGAGACAGGAAGTCTGTTATGCAGATATTGCATACCCAACGGTTTCACCCATGCCATCTGCACTTATGCCAGGAGTTCCATGGTCAGGATTTTGAAGCCCAGGTGGCGTTCTGTCAATGGACCATACAGCATGGGATACCGATCCTGCCTTTTTAGGACCATCTTATTTAAGGACAATTATTATTATTATTATTATTATTATTATTATTATTATTATTATTATTATTATTATTATTTACGGACAAAGCACTGTTCCACAACAATGCAACCATTAATCACCATAATATGCACTGATGGAGTGTGGATAATCACCATAGGGTACAACAGGCAGCTTTTCATTTACAGTATGGTGTAAGTATGGTGTGACATCATGAGTGATTACCTCATTGGCCCCTATTTCTTTCAAGGCCATCCGACAGGAGAACACTATCTGCATTGTTGGAACATGTGCCCCTCCTTGACTGCTGCAGGATGTGATTTCAATGTGACAGAGCTCCACCACACGCAGCGGTGGTCGCTCAGAACCATCTCCATTTGACGTATCTTGATAAACGAATAGGCCGGCGAAGACCTGTTCCCTGGCCCGTCAGATCACCTGATCATACGCCCCTGGATTTTGTCCTGTGGGGCCATGTAAAACAAATGGTGTATGCAAAGGAGCTGGCCAATCCTGGACACTTTAGACAGCTCTCACTGAGGCATGCCGATCCATTACACTGGAGATGCTGTAACGTGCCAGGCGGCCCTTACAACATCGCACACAGCTCTGTATCGACAACAGAGGTCGTCAGTTCGAGCAGGTGCTGCATTAAACGACATAGGTAACTGAAATCCGCTCGCATGTTTCATAGCCTCTTCCAAACCAGCTCCATACCATATACAACAATACCAACGGTCCTTTACAGGGCCAAATAAACAAATCATTCTTTGCATCATCCCAGACAGTTGGTGGAAAAATAAAATGAACAATTACTTACGTAGGATTTGAACCTCTGTACCCTTGAGCACTGCCCACTATCACATCTTCGACCACACCCCTGCCAAGTAAGCTATTGTGAGGTTTGACATGCAGCAGGCATTCCCAGCCTACACAGTACCTGTTCCTGGTGTGTGCGTGTGTCTGCACGTGTGTGTGCGTGCGCGCGCGCGCGCACCTCCAGTTGGTTGTAAGGTAAGTTTTCTCTGTATCTGTGCTCATTTTATGGATTCATACAGGGTACCCATAATGAATTAATAGTGGCATTCTTGATTCCTGTCATCTTCTAGCCCTTAATTACACATCTCATTTAACCCAGTTTAAGGAGATGGATTGATGTATTTCAGAACTGTAGTAAACGCAGCATGTTGCATAAAACTACATCGCAAAGGGCAGGTGGATCATCTGGTATTTATGTATCAGTACAACGGAGAATAATTTTTGATGTAAACAATTTGAACACTGATGATGGACCTTAGAGTCCAAAAACCAGTTTTGGATTTAAAATAGTGTGCTGATACGACTATTTGTGATTAATAATAAATATTATCATCAGCACTGTTTACTGAGATGGCTTTGATATTTTATGATGATTATAATAAGAATAATAATGAATAGGCTGGTGAAAACCTGTCCCCTGGCCCGTCAGATCACCTGATCATACGCCCCTGGATTTTGTCTTGTGGGGCCATGTAAAACAAATGGAAGCTAAGACCATACACAAAATACATACTTGAACAACAGAATTTGTCTACAGTGTTCTCAACATTCTTGCATTTCTGGAAAATAAATAATGATAAGCCTTGAAACTAATTGTATTACTCTCATGTAAAAATAATTAGGTGACCCTAAAAAAATTACTACAGAATGGTACAATTTAATCCTTATATAACAAACAGTTGAATGCATGTCTTTATAAGAAATATTATTTACACATTCATACTTCATTAAGTGGTACTACTGCATCCTTCTATCTATACATCCATACATCCATTCCTCAATGAACATGCAATATTTAACTTGATCAATTATGACTAAATTATCACTAAATGACATTTGATCATTATGGAAACCTCAACAACACACTCCGTAAATATTAGTCAACAATCAATTACAGGCACTTGAAGGAACAAGTCATTCAAAACTTACAGGAGCTATTCCTGTATGTTGGCATTTCAAGATAAGGAACGTAACTAGAGGCATGATTTTTTCGCATTAACAATAAGCGCGACAAGAAATATTTTGAAGCGATTTTGAGATATCATAACGAATCATATGATTCTGGTTAAGAAATTAGTGACTTTGTTTTCGTAAATTACAGCAAATTAAAGCGACAAGGCCAATTTAAAGCAAAATTTACTTATTTTGCGATAAGTGCAAAAATGCAGCGATATTTATGGAAAATAACGATCTTGAAATTGTATTCCAATATCAGAAACAGAATAAGGATTTCTCATTTCGACAGAAGTATCTCTTCATATTAATATGCTATAAAATCCCTTAATGGTATGGCCATATAGAGTGAAAGCTACGGCCATGTAGGGTGAAAGGGTAATTTGTAATGTAATCTTGATTAGAGCTATATTATAGTTCTAATCAAGATTAGATAAGGAATAATGAATGATTATCAATATTGTTTCTCTTTATTCATTTATCTGTCTTTCACATAAATAATCTCACAAATTAAACTTTGTGTAAATAATTTTAGGAAATGATTAACGCAAAACTGAAGCGATGGGGTCAGCCCTATTTCGTGAAATAGCACGAAAAATTATTTCCTTTTCGTGAAATCGAACATAAATTTATGCGAAAAAATCATGCTCCTAGACATAACCATCAAAGACTCTAATGGTGAAGGCTATACTAACAAAATGTGCCCGAACCTTTAAAAAAAATTACAGTTTATTTGGAACAAGTCCTATGCATTCAAGACAAGAGGTAGAAAACCTTCATATTGATCAATATTGAGCTTGCAACAAATAAAACTGACAAATTCCCACTTTCAAATCGTGTATGTTATAAGAAGACAAAAGTCACACCTTGTGAACATATGTCTTTACAGCAAGGGAGAATGTGGATTTTTGTTAAACAAAAATGCAAGCAAACTTGTAGTTTTACACAACTGTTGATACTATGATCAGAGCCACAGGACTTGCCATTTTATGCAGAATCTGAACCACAGAGACGAGACCGTTCATTTCAAAAATATCACAAATATTGATTAGGATATGAACTGCAGCTGCCTTGGTAAGAAGCCAACGACTGTTACACTCGGTTATCATACCCTGCTACTGCTACTGCTTGTTTGTCCATATGATAAATGGTAAGGAAATTGATGAACATAATGCAGTAAATAGAAATTATATTAAAATAATCATACACCATCTACGAAGAGTTGAACTGCTTCAACTGAGGTTCTGTAGAAGATTGTACAGTATAACTTTGAGAAATAAACTTCTAATATTGGTGAATAGCAAAGAGAAAATGGAGAACATGGTAACTGTTATACAGACCGATAAGTTTGTGCAAATTGATTTTACCATAACAAGATTATGGTGATTCTGTATGAACTACTAATGGACTAATGCTGAGGTGTCAGAATTTTGTTGGAAGAATTGCCTTGATGTGCTGGAAGCTAACAATGTGGCATTGTTACATTTGAACAACCTCAAATGCCTAATACTGAGTCACAATTATCAAGCTAATATGGTTTATTCTCCAACATGCACCAGGTGCTTCAGATACATACTCTGCTGTATATTAGGTTACTGCATGTACCACGAACATATATATGGAGAGGAAAATCATAATATGTAAAAATACTGTTTGCACCTTTCATCACAACATGTGTTCAAAATAGGCCCCTCGCAGTTCTGCACACAATGCTACTCTTCACATTATGCTCTCTTGCACTCTTGTTAACACTGTCAGTGTGATAGTTGCTGTACAAAGTTAATGCACAAGGTCAGCCCTGTATACAGCCAGTGTTCCATAAATTTGATCGCACAAACCACCTCATATAAAGTTCTTGGGGTTCAATCAGGCTATCTTCGATGAGTACCCTGGTAAACCAAAATAACATGAGACATTACATAAGTAAATTTGTGAGATTTAACTAACAATATAATTTATGATAAGACATGCTCTACTCACTTATTCGGCGATCCATTTTCAGAAAGCTTTGCGAGGGGCATAGTCATCCAGTTGCAGGTGCTGAGTTGTGTGCGTTTTGAATGGGTGCCAGTGAAGATTATGTTAAATAATTATCTACACATTAACATGTTCTCTATGCATGTGCCACAGCACTAGTACTTGTTTGATGTTCTGCAACAGCAGCAGCTCTCACCACATTCGTTTGCTCCACATACCTCTGCCGTGTCCTTACGATTGTGTTTACCAGATTTACTGAAGTGGTCATTTTGACCAATATATTTCAGATGGTTTAATTTTAGGGTATTGGTGTTATAAACACTTTTAATGAAACACCAACACATCATGCATGAAAAAAAAAAAATTTATTCTTATAATAGTGATAGTCTTACTTCAGATGAATGTATGTGTTATGTCCTTGTGTTTCTTTATTACAGTGCTGTTAGCTGGGTCTTTGGTAGCTTTAACAGAGGAAGGAACATCTCTTTCACTTCTATTCAGTTTTCCTATGATACGTGTCTTAGTATTCCTCAATATTTTATCTGATTTTAGGAAGGTAAAGTTGTTTTCACTAGCAAAATTTCTTCCCTGACTGAGGTACAACTCTGCAAAGTGCATAACAACATGTTCACAGAGAGTCCGACTGGAGGGTCATGTTTCTTCTTTTCCAAAATAGGAAAAAACAACAAAAAATTCACTGTATTTAGCTTCAACGTCAACAGCCAGCCAGTATGTTACGCAAAACTTGCCTGGCTTATTGGTAATGTACTGTATGAGTGGACATTAAGTTTTGACTCAAAGAACTGCTCATCCAGAGCAGTATTTTCTACTGGTTTGTAAAAAATAATGTACTTAGCTACAAACATGTCGCATATGACCAATGCTAGCGAAAAATTTGTCTGTTTTCAGTTTCTCTGCACGTGTAGACCTCTTGTTGAAGCAGAGGATTCTCATGATCTCTAGGAAATGGTTTTGTGCCAATGCACATCCATACCATTCAACATGGAGCCACCTCTTCTTCATTGACGGCTGCATGCGGTCCAGGTCCTCATGCCAACTGACCAGGCACAGCTCTCCATCTAGTAGAATTCATCTTCTCTTGCTCATTATCTACCCTCGTTTGTTCACAATTGTATATTTGGCTGGTACTCTGACTCAACTTCCACAGACACTGCCATGACCATGATCATCTGAACATGATATTTTATACTGGTAAAGTAATTTATTTCATATCTGAAATTGCCTAGGTTATAATAGCTAACATCTGCCTAAGGACCGTTATCACATGTACTATGAAGCTTACACAATCATTTTGTTGGAAGTCCTCTTACCTGAGAGGATGAAGTTTGCTGAAATATTTCCTTTTCAGGTGACAGTTCTAGAGAACCTATCATACTTGATTCACTGTCTGAACGATTTTTACCTGCAGCAATACGTATGTCCCCACTGTCATGGAGTTATGAATCACTTCTGGCTTCATTGGCTGACTGCATGGTGTTATATTTTGTAAATGCTTCAGAATTTTGACTTGCACCTGCATTCAGTGATAAAGAGTTCATAACTAAGATGTAAAGAAACACAGAACTCTACTTCATTTCATTGTGACTGGAAACCACAACCAATCGCTTCTTATAAATATAATTCTGTGAGGTATCTCTATGTTATGCAACAATGAAAGGAATACTGTTCACTGGGTGGTATTGTAAGTGAACTCTGGCTGTTATGTCTGAATACACAGCTTGTGTTGATTCACTGTAGAGCAACAATGAATATGATGTAAGGATAACAAGCCAGTGCCATCATAACCCTCTTCGTTATTGTCCAACTGGAAAAAGCCCTGTTTGAAAAATTTTCTACATTACTTTGGAAGGCAAAGCTATTGCCGCAGTAGTCCAGTGATGGGAAAAGTACAAAATAAAAGTAACTGGGTTCAATAACAGTTACCTGAGAAAAAATTTACTCTATTACAAATACTAATTACTTTTCAAAACGTAATCAGTAAAGTTACAAGTACAATTACAATTACTTCACAGAACACTAGTCTTTAGGGTATCACTGACATTTTTTTCACATGGGGATGGAATGATATCGAAGTTTGCAAAGAAAAATACATTACTCCATTTTATGATGATGATGATGATGATGATGATGATGATGATGCTTGTTGTTTAAAGGGGCCTAAAACTCCATTTTGTGTTCTTAACATACAGACATTAAGTGGCTACCATTGATGCAATATATATCGATTATTAGTTTGTAATGATTACTAAAATATAACTATTACAATTTTAATTTCAGAAGCAAATTACGAGTAAAAATTACATTTTGTGAAAAGTAACAATCCTTATGAGTAAGAATTGATAAAATGTAATTGTTACAAGTAATTTAATTACTTTTACTCAGTTACTTCCCAACTCTGTTGTGGTCATAATGATTGCATTACGGAAAAAAATCAGAAGAGTTAGGAACATTCTAAAATATAAAACAATAAATACATTGAAAATGATTAAAAGTTAAAAATGATTTTAGTCACTGGGATCATGTCATGAGTATGGCAGAAGAATGCAAAATGAAAGAGGTGATTATGACCACTGTGATAACCTAGTGTTAACGAACAAGTTGCCTCATGAAGTGTCACTTCTCTGCATTCTGGAACATACTGTGATCTAGATGTCATCTGTATGGATACTAATGTGCATAAAGTGAAGCTGCTTGTCATCCACTGCGATGACATGCACAAAATATGAGTAGTATATACACGTTTGTCATTCGTGTACCGTGGCCATTTCATTGCAATGCTCAGAACTCTCAAGTGGCATTTCAGCCAATTAAGAATCCTGTTTCATGTATCACAGTGAAAGTTTCTACAATGGAACAGATAGTTCGCCCATGTTACTGCAGAGTATGTATCTGAAACACCTGGTACACTTAACCTCAAAGACATATTATAGTTACAGGTCAGGAGGAAATGTGAAGAGAAACTTAATGCAGACATACAGCACTATACTTATACCACCCACAGGCATCCGGCTCCATGTTTAAATTGTTGGCATACTGGCCTTTTGTCCAGGGGGCCCTGGGTTCAATTCCCGGCCAGGTCGGGGACTTTAACTTTCATTGGTTAATTCCAGTGGCTCGGGAGCTGGCTGTGCGTGTCATCTTCAGCATTAGAATTCATCATAGGTAAGGCCCCATCCTCACAGAAGCGCAGGTAACCTATACGACGTCAAGAAGAAATAAATTGACAAGAGGGTCCATATGTATATAAG
Source organism: Anabrus simplex (assembly GCF_040414725.1). NCBI lineage: Eukaryota > Metazoa > Arthropoda > Insecta > Orthoptera > Tettigoniidae > Anabrus > Anabrus simplex. Next base: position 679,789,892 of record NC_090266.1, read on the forward strand.
ATAAAGACAATATATATATATAAGATAAAGACAATATACATATGTTTTAGTTATCACGTGATCTGTTTAATTTTTATTTTGGCTGAAAATGGCCACTAAGTGGCTGAAACTGGTCCCAAGACTAATGAAATATTATTTACTTGATATATTGTACTGAAAAGGTGGACCCTCTTGTCAATTTAATTCTTATAATTGCACTTCAATACAGAACAGAAATGAAATTTATGGCTCATAATTATACAGCATTAACTCTAAAGAACTGCACCAGGCCTCTTCAGAGGCCACACATCATTATTATTAGCCACAGGCATTATGGTGACTTATTTTTCTTTCTTGTAAGTCTTTTCTAGCAAGAGGACTCAATATTGTCAATTGGAAACATGCTAAGAGGTTTCACATAATAAAGTAACATCACATTTACTTGTGAATACGACCCTGTTAACACATTTGGAAAAATATTTAGTAACTGAACTCCTTAATTCTGCAGACCTTCAGGCTGAGCAGCGGTCGCTTGGTAGCCCATAACTCTTCGGGGCTGCTGCGCCATGGGGTTTGGCTTTGGAACTGTTTAGTTTGTTCTGAAAGAACTACCAACTGCAATTTGATGGACTGTTCGTTTTTACAAATACTGTAATGATCGCCTTACATGTACACAGGCATTCTAATATTCAAATAAACGGTTAGGGTAATTAAAATTTCCCATCGTATTACGTTTCTCACACTATTATGCTAGTCTTGGAAGAGCTAGTATTTTGGCTGCATCCAAGACAACAGTGTGCAACTCATCTGTCCATATAACATGCCAAAAAATAACATACAATGAGTAACAGATTGAAAAAGTTAAATAGCTGAATGTAAGCTAAAAGGGTAGCAAATGCAAAAGAAAGAATATGAGAGTAGCAGTTCACAAGTTTTCCATTCAGTCAAACAAAATTAATTACTGGTAATGCCAGCAAGAAAGATTACTGGTTCTCAAAGAAGATGTAAGACCCATTCAAAGACCAAAGGCAAGAAAATTGTCTGCTGTTGATAATGAAGGGATGGTTAGCAAGATGGACAACCTAGAACAGTAAAGTCACTCATAATATGTTGCAAATGAAAGCATGTGACGTCACTGTTCACAAAGGTGATCAGCTAGACTCAGCCATAGAACGAGAACATCTTTGTCCCAGCAGCTACCAGCCAAAAACACAGACAAATGAACACGTTACACAAGATCACAGCGAAAAAATTTCATTCTCAAATTCGCAAATTGACAACATGTATCAGGTACTAGCCTTGTACATCTAGTGTTAATATAACTCGAATTAGACAACAACAGAAGTTATGGCTTCTGAAGACCGGCTCCGTGACCGACTGGTTAGTGTCTCACCATTCTGGCTTCAGTGTCCCAGGCTATATTCTCGGATGGATCATAGGATTTTAAATATGATTGGTTAAATCCCTTGGCTTGGAAACTGGATATCTGTGCATTAACTCTGCAACTCATACACAGTATTGACAAGCAGCTTTGTACACATGGCACCCTTGGAGGATCTGCTTTACTTCTGAGCAAACGAAGAGATGTAGGCCTAGTATGTAGAATATAGTTTCTACAAGAGAAACTTTGGCAAATGAAGCTTACCAACCAAGAACATATCCTAAATTCAATGAAACAAGTGAATGGCTGCAGTTCTAATGAGTACTGACTGGATATAATGTCGAATCATCATCTTGTTAATAGAAAAAAGCAATACTGGTCCTTGATACTGCCTGTGGACATCAAAAGACCCCTCAAAGGGAAAATCTTCGGCACATAAAATTTACTTAGTTATAATACCAGGAAGACTCTCAACCATTCTCCGACCTTCAGAGGATGAGGATGATGATGATGATGATGATGAAATACCGGTATGTTTTAAAACCACTCAACTGCTATCAGTTTCAAGAGACAGAGTGAGTTCGCCATGCTGCTAGGGTCATGCCAGCCGTGAGCTTGCATTCGGGAGATAGTAGGTCCAAACCCCACTGTTGGCAGCCCTGAAGATTGTTTTCCATGGTTCCCCATTTTCACAACACCAGGCAAATGCTGGGGCTGTATCTTAATTAAGGCCACGGCCACTTCCCTCCCACTCCTAGCCTTCCGATCCCATCATCACCATAAGACCTATCTGTGTCAGTGTGACAAAGAACAAACTGTTTAAAAAAAGTTTCAAGAGACACCAAAGTGCTGGTACTTCATTACGTAATTTTTTTTTAAAAAATTTTAAATTTTACAATTTGCTTTACATCGCACCAATACAGATAGGTCTTATGGTGATAATGGGATAAAGGGCTATGAGTGGAAGGGAAGCAGTCTGGACCTTAATTAAGGTACAGCCCCAGCATTTGCGTGTTGTGAAAATAGGAAACCATGGAAAAACAAATTCAGGGCTGCCAACAGTGGGGGGAGTTTGAACCCACTATCTCCCGAATGCAAGCTTACAGCTACACAACCCTAACCACACGGCCAACCCGCTCTGTATTCAGTAAAAACAAAAATGTGTTCTTTAAAGTTCTAGCAAATTTACAGACATAGATCCCTAGCATGTGCATATTCATACCAGCTGACTGTGCTAGGATTCAATCCATGCCTTCAATAAAGGATGAAAGCACCTCACCAACTACATGATGAAATCAGTCATGTGTAAATACAGTGCACAGTGAAGATTACACTCAAAGATAGAATTTCTCAAATAAACTCTTACCAAAGCATATTAGTATAATACCTATATTGTTTCAAAAGTACATTTTGCTAGCTCATTAAATCAGATGTTAGCTTACTCCATACTGTAATGGAATATAATGGTCCATTATTTCACTATAAATTTTAAAATTGCATACATTTACTAGTCGTAAGGTTATGCCATGTATTCACAATGAATGAATTTTAAAACAGTATCCTCTTACTGGGAATGTAAGAAAGCTAAATGGGGAAGCAATTCATTTTTATCAGCACTCTGTCATGCACATCAGTGGTTACATCCGTGCACAAGTTTGGTGTGTGACACAGTTCTCACATTTTTAAGAGAATATGTAAATTATTATAGTATCACTAGACAGTCAGCCATAATGTATCTAACTTAACCTTCTGAAGTAAAATAACTTGAATATGCATCTGAAAGGGAAAGAAATTGTTACCCTTCTTAAAAAAGACCAGTAATTTCTCTTTCTGGTCTCCTGCTACACATTAGATAAAATCTATGAATGGTAATTTAACTGTAAAATTGTATAATTTTCAAATATCTGGGCATTTGTGCTTTGTCAAAACAAAGCAAAATTCTTTCTTCAGCTTATCCCAGTTATTTCTAGGGTCGCTGGAACCACCCAGGATCATTCCTGGATGCCTTTCCTGATGCCACATGATTTCAGAGATGAAAATTTCAACCCATGATCAAATGGGATTCGAACCTCAGCCTTTGAGGTGGAAAGCCAGTAGCTAAGCCAATGAACTAATCATGCCCCTACCTTTCCTTTGACCAATACATTTTAAAAATTATCTCCAAAATTTGGATTTGGAATGTTAAAAATAAAATAAAAATCATCCAAAATGAGAGTGAGGTAACTTAATCTGATAGTTTACCAGCACAAATTTAGACCAATGAAGGCATACTGCCTATTCAATGAAACAGAGATTTAAAAAAACCAAAATTCTCATATATGAGCAGTTTCAAGACAAGGGCAATGATGGAATAAACTGTAAAAGTTAAAATTAAATATGTAGTACTCTAAACAAGTACTGTTTATGGGCATGATGCTCAGCATATGGTTATCAAAAGATAAGGAGAGTTGACAGGTTTATCAATGATATGCAAAATTCTACATTCAGTAAGTGTAAGAGAACTGAAAGTTGACTTTGTGCCAGTCTGGAACTTTTAATGCCAAATATTCTTGATATCTACAGATTTCCAAATAATTACTCACACAATCAGAAATGTTACGAAATTCAGAACATACAACAGGTAAAATATTATAGAAGTGTGTTTTCTTCCCCTCCTTCTTCTTAAAGGAATATATAGAAACATTCCGCACCATAAAGGAAGGCAGAAAGAAAGAAAAAAAGAAAGAAAGACAAGAAATGATATAAATAAACTAAGATCACGTTTGACAAAAAAAGCACCAAAACTCACAGAGTCGGTGAGGGATACATCATAATCATCAATTCATCAATTTCTTAGTTATGAAAGTGACATTACAGCTAAACTCTACATCACATTCCATAGGAATCAAGACAGCTATACTGACATTTTCTATATGTAAAACACCGGAACATGATGAACAATGTTATTGCAGGGAAGGATCAATAGAGTGCAATCCTTACAGATAAACTTGAATGAAGCTGAACATTACATACCTGCCAACTTTACAAAACCACAAATCAGGAGATTTTGAAATGAAAATCAGGAAAAATCAAGAGATACCCATTACTCAACAAATGCATAGATTAACATACTGCATCACGCACCTGCATGATTATGCGAGGCACAATGCTATTTTTATCAAGTAATAAATTAAAATTCACCAGAATGGCTCTGAAAATTTCTAGAAAAGTCACTAGTAGCTATCTTTGAAATTTTGTCAATAAATTATTAAAATAGACTCCAAATCTAGCGACTAGACTCTAGAATCGACTAGACTGACGCGAACGAACACGAACACAGCACGCAAGAATGAGAGATATACAATCGATATACGCATGGCGATATACAGGTTTCAATAAACATCGCACATTCACGCACATTTCTCACATTAATAAACGTCGATATTTCATTTGAAAGCAGCCAATGAGTGAAGGACTTCCAGCCCCTGGCGTACAATGCTGAAATGGCGGGATATGAAAACAAATGTTTGACGTTCATTAAAAAATAAGCTAAAATCAGGAGAAATAATAGAATAATCGGGAAGCGGGAAAAACTGTCTAAAATCGGGAGTCTCCAGCCTAAATCGCGAAAGTTGGCAGGTATGATTACAGTATTTTGGTGAGATGATCACAAGAAATTAATAGTAGTATTACCCACCACATCGTTAATCTTTCCACATCTTCTTAATCTTCAAGTTATGGCACACCATTTTTATAACTAGGAGCTTCAATACCTAAGGGAAAAACAAGATAAAAAGTTAAGAAAGTGCAACAGGATATATCACAATATTAGTAAGTATGAACACAGTAAATTTGTACAAAAAGAAAATAGTAATATGTTTTTCTTTTAACTCTCAGTACAAGGTCATTATTTTATAGGTCCCACCTATTGCAGAAAACCAAGCAATTCAATATTTAATTTTCTTTCACATCACAATCTAAGATCACATTATATTTATATTTGCCCACATAAAAGGCGTAACATAAATTTTCATCTTCAATATCTTACAAATAAAATTCTAGGGTTCCGTTGTCTGTAATATCATTTATTTTGCCAAAATCTGATATATTTATTTGTTTCAGGTCAATTCAAGATCTTATCAGTAGCTTTTAGCTTACGTGTCTGTTTGTTTGTTTGTACCATCATCGCGGTTAAATGGCTGAATAGATCTCGACCAAACTACTATGCTGTTTGCCTGCTGATTCAACTAAAACATTTGGCGTTAGTTGCTCACGTTAAGCTTAACTTAGCAGCAAGGCTTCTGTAGTGCTACTCATAACGGATTGGAAATTTAATGTCTCAGCTTGATACGAGGAGAAAATTTTAGATCCTGGTGGTCCTGGATAATGTTCCATTGGATAATTTTTTTTTTTTGCCATCCAGAAGATACTCTTCTTTTTTTCTGCCTACCTTAAGGACCCCATAGACAGTCCTTCTTAGAATCCATTTTGCCTGAACAGTTGTAAGACTGAACATGGAAGAGGACACAGACATTACATTTTGCTGTCAGTCTTGCAGTCAGTTTTCGTAAGTCGTGCACACAGTAACAAGTCAGAGGAACTTTTAATTTACACCACTGCAGCATTAGCTTTGAAATCAAAAGATAAAAAGAAAATGACTCAATCAAAATGGACTAAAGCTTGGTTACTTGAACAAGATAATTGCATATAAATTTAATGAAAGATTTAACTCCTGAAGCAGGTGACTGGTACAATTATTTCATAATGGACAGTTAAACGTATATATTTACACCTTCTTCACTTGGTAGCGCCCCATATCAGAAAGAGTGACAGTGCAATGAGACCAGCAAAAACACCACATGAACGACTTAGCATCACACTTCGTTCCTAACAACTGGAAGAAGTTACGAAGATCTGAAATTGTTTGCTGCAATATCAGTTCAGTCTTTGGGAGTAATTTATAATTACTGGTACAAGTTAAAAAAATGAATTCCATGTTCCTTTAAAATATAAAACTACAGCTTACAGTACGATATAAAATAATGATATATGTTTTCCACTACTGCTTCTTCTGTAGCTTCGGGATCAAGTTCCGACAACTTTAAACACACAGTAACCGTTATAAGCAACATTTTCTTTTTAGCCCTGTAATCTTTACGTTTTTCTTCCCCCACAAGTACAGATTAGAATGGTACAGCTGGAAGAATTTTATTAAAACGCTCACAGTATGATTCTCAAGTTCGATTATTATGTCCTGCGAGCAAAATAAGAGTGAAAGAGCAATTGGTTAAAACTTACAGTAAGACTGAAGACCCCACACATGCTCCAATTTGCCCGCCAACTTACCTGTACATGCCCAGAAATATCAGCCGCCGACAGATTTACTTCGAGCCAAGCGTAAGATGGTACGGACATGAAAATTCTACCACATATGGTCCGTCGAACCTGACATCTTAAAAATACGCAGGCAAGAAGGACGCTAAGATAGACTGTCTATGGGGCCCTTTACACAAGGAGGGTGAATACTAACATGGCCATGTGGTAAGGCAAGCCACACTGATTTTGAAGCAAGCATGCAAGTAATCTTAATGGAATTGACTTTGGTGTGTTACATTTTGTAAAAGTGAGCTCTCTTCTTTCTTAAAGAATACTGCTGATTACAACTGCAAGTTCACTGCAGTAGATTTATTAAACCTCAATACAATTTTATTAATATTACTACCATCCTCACAGAGAACACATACCCTGAGTACTTGAAATGATCCATCAGTTCCAGTTTTGTATTCCAAAACTGACTTTTAATCCTCTTAGGTTTCTTCCCAACTGAGATCACTTTAGTCTTGGAAATGCTAATTTCATATCATACATCCGTGTCTGTTAACCCAACAGCACAAAGTGGCGTACTAGGTATGGCACGCCCCAAATGTTGGCAGATGTGGTGCTCCGTACTTATATGCAATGTGCAGCTTCTGCATTATACATCCCTCTGTTGTAGGGATTGTGAACTAAGTCAAACTTTCTTTCCTTATGGTGGATATATTGACTCTCTCTATAGACTGCTTCCTTTCCTTTGAGCAACTTGAATGTCAGAAATTTTAACGCAGAGACAACAATCTTGGCAGGAAGCAAAAAAAGTGTGGCTCTCTAATGAGAGTGGGAAGGTATGTCTACGTAACTAATTCTGGGGGAGGAATTTTGTGACGTAGCATAGGAGTTACTACACTGAACCAAAATTTTGTGTGCGTATATGTCAAAACTGCAGAGTTACAGCCATTCCAATTTTGCACAGTTTGATGATGATGATGATGATGCTTGTTGTTTTAAGGGGCCTAACATCGAAGGTCATCGGCCCCTAATGGTACGAAATGAAATAACCAAAATTTTAAAGGCATCCACTGACCAAAATAAAAATAAAAAACGTCATGAAGAATGAATGGATGGATGGACAGGAACCCAACAAAACAAAAAAAACTAACAAAAACCAGTGGATCAGACTCAAAACAGATCGAAAATAACATTATTACCGACCAAGGAACCACTTATAAAGCAAATTGATGCTTGGTGTCTAAAGGGGTGCAAAATCCACGTCTAAGGCCCCACAGAATGGTACATGTCGCGAGTAAAATAGAACCATGGTACGTGTCATGTTGGGGTATTAATCAGAAGTAGCGAAGACTCACGGTGTTCCACAAAAGATAGTACTACTCACAAGTATTGCAATACGTACAAGTAACGCAGACCTATGGTGTAACTCACACAATGGCGCAACTCATAGCCAACGCAAACCGAGAAGGTTCCCCACCTAGGTGTACTAAACACGGGCGCCGGTATTCCCGTGGTGTTCCTCACATAGTGGGTACTAATCACAGGCAACGCAGACCCACGGTGCTGCTCATATAGTGGTACAACTCACAGGCTACGCCCAGACCCGCGGTGTTGCTCACATGGGTACGACGCACGGGTACTGGAATCCACCAGGCCAGGCTTTTTTAACTCCTACTAATCATAAACCTATTTCGTACCGAATTTAGTGGTACTACTCGCAAGTACAGGCAACCTATGGTGTTCCCCGCGTGATGGTACAATTCAAAATTAGTTTCATGGTTCTAATTCAGTCAGCCCTTGGTCGCCCCTTTTAGTCGCCTCTTACAACAGGCAGGGGATACCGCGGGTGTATTCTACATGTGCGTCCCCCACCCGCAGGGGGTAGTGTGTTTGGTCCGCGAGAGGTATTTTATTTCCCTCAAGTCCGCCGGCAAGCCGGTTAAGACCCCCCTATCCGCCACCTGGGACGCGCCACGTGGGAGTATCACCTCTCCCCCTGCTACGCCTGCGTAGCAGGTTCGTGGTTTTGCACAGTTTACTGTCCTAACTCATGGTTATAGCATCCTCCTCCTACACTAGCGAGTAGCGTGCATTGTGATTGTTCCCGCAATAAGGGGTTAAGTCATCAACCTGAAGGCTGGCTGGACCTTCTGCTTTTAACATGCCTCTGACACTGAAACCACCAAAAACTCATGCTTTTCTTCACTTGGGACTCAGTTTAGTTTTTTTACAATTGGTGAAGTACTTTTCAATATTTAAAATTCAGATAGCTTTAGTGAAATAATCTACATCAATTATATTTTTTCGTCAATTTTTTTCTCAGATGGAGGCAGAAACTGTCAATAGCCCAAAGCTTCAAAACTGTTAACCTTCCACCATTATGCATTTTAGTAGCCACTCTAAAACACTTATTGAATTCACTGCATTGTCGTTTAATTCATGTCATTAATTCATTCATTTATTTGTTAATTTTTTCAATATTCTGGACACTGAGAATTGCTGGCAAAGTTCTAAGCAGAAGCAGTAAATAATACTAAACTGTCATCAATACAACATAACATACATAAATCTAAGTGACATATGACTAACTACTGCAAGTTTGTTTATTGGTAGAAACAAACACAGAAAAATGAACTTGGTAACATATGTTGTGTGTGGTTTTCCAGGCAAATTGCATACAAATCATTGTAATGACAGAGAGAAAGAGATACAAATAACAATCTAAAATACATATCAGTATAAAAAGAAGTAACAGTAAAGACCAAGAGAAATAAAAATAATGAAGAGACCTACAGTAAATAACAGAACAATCGGAATGCAAAATAAACCAATATCATTGATTCTAACCCTTAAAACAAAGAAAATCATGATTGAAAAATACCACCACATGTGAAATGCAGAAGAGAATAAACACAAAGGCAAGTCAATTAAAACATACATAAAAATAATGCAAGAAGTTCAGTAAATTCTGGTGAATGTATGACTAGAATGAACCATCAAAAAATTGGAATAGAAAGTATAACCACATGTTGAACTTGAAGGGATGACTATTGCACTTAGAGAATATTACACACAAACTGCTTTCAGCATCACTCCAAGTAATGTTCAAATATTACAGCCTGATAAAGACTTGTTGCCCCTCAAAGCGTTCCATGTAACTGTGGCAAATTGAATATTTGGTAGCCATTAGGCTAAAGAAACACATCAAAAACATATCCCTGGTTCAGATGTTAGAGAGTTGCTATGTGTATGAGGAAAGTGTGATACCTAAACATAAAGTGGATAATTACAGGCCAGTCAGCTAGACAAAAGTTGCGTGTAAGTTCTGGGAAAGCATTCTTCCTGATTACATCAGACATGCTTGTGAAATTACTAACTTGTTTGATAGAAGGTAGTTCTGATTTAGGAAATGTTATTCCAATGAGACTCAACTTGTAGGATTCCAGCAAGATATAGCAGGTATTTTAGATTCAGATCAAATGGACTGTATTGCTATTGAACTATCCAAGGCTTTTGATAGCGTAGATCATGGGAGACTACTGACAAAATTGAGAGCTATTGAACTAGACAAAGGAGCAACTAAATGGGTCTATAAATTTATAGAAAATAAAACTCAGAGAAAAAAGAGTAGGTGGAGCAGAAAATTATCTGATACTGCAACAATTAAGAGGGGTTCCTGCAGGACAGTATTATTGGACCTTCATGTTTTCCTATACATATATCAATTATATGAGGATTGGAATCAGAGATAAGGCTTTTTGGAGATTATGTTATAAATAATGTAACAAAGAATGATGGTAAATGGAATGAAAAGTCAGGTTGTAAGTTTCACCAAGAGGTGAAGTCCTCTCAGTTTTAATTACTGTGCTGATGGGGTGGAAGATAATAATAATAATAATAATAATAATAATAATAATAATAATAATAATAATAATAATAATAATAATAATAATAATTGCTTTACATCCCACTAAATACTTTTACGGTTTTCGGAGACACAGAAGTACCGAAATTTAGTCCCGCAGGAGTTTGTTTTACGTGCCAGTAAATCTACCGACATGAGGCTGTTGTATTTACTGGAGGGAGCCAGAATCGAACCGCCAAGTTGAGGTCAGAAGGCCAGTGCCTAAACCGTCTGAGCCAATCCACCTGGCGGAAGTAGCCTACCTCATGGGGATCACTGCAAGTAACAAGATGTTAATACAAGGAATGATTCTCATTCGGATAATCACATTAACAAGGTTGTAAATATAGACTGCAGATCTCCTCATATGGTTATGAGGGTATTATTTAGGGATTGTAGTAAGGATGTAAAGGAGAAGGCTTATAAGTCTCTGATAAGAACCCCCAATTAGAGTATACACTGGCAGAAAATGAAATTCCAGTACCAAGAAGGCATTCGTTTCGAGGAATACAATTTAGGCTATGGAATTGTCTAGGTCAGGGCCTCTCAAACGCCCAAACTCTCACGCGTGCAGAGCGAGGTGCATAGGCTCTGTGCACTGTGCATCGGTACGCTTCGCCTCAACTCGGCTTGACTCGGATGGTGTAGTGTGCTGAGAGCGACGAAGCGTTTGGTGGTAGACGACGTGTTTATCACTGAAATAGACAAGCACACGACAACAACATAATAATGGAGCAACCTGTTTCGAAGAAAGCATAGACTTCCGAAAGTCCATTTCAATCGAACTGGGAACTTTCGTATTTTTTTTTGTTTGTTTGTTTGTCGTGACGATAACGCCAAATGCTTAATCTGTGGGACGATAATTACGTGCGTAAGAAAATCATCTATTGAAAGACACTACAACAGACTACATTCGGAAAATTATTGTGAAATCATAGGAGATGTCAGAGAGAAAGAATTAAGTAAGTTGAAACAGCTTGAAGAAGAGCATTCTATATCCACAAATGAGTTTTGTTCCAGTACTGTAACATTTTCATTTTGGTTACGGGTTCTGCATTTTTTTTAAATTATGTTTACATTCCTCTCAAACATGTATGTGTATTTCTAATTCACTTTTTTAATTTTTTTAATAACACTGGTAACCTTGTCCCATACAACTGTGCGTCTCCGCTCACCACACGTAAACATTTCGCAGTGGGGGAGAAACAGCAGTGAAGGTGAGGAACGCGGAGACAGGCCGAGCGGGGAGACAGGTGTAGGGAGAGAGGAGTGGGGGGTCTGCACTCTGGTCAACCAAGCGAAGTCGTCTTTTGCACCGTGCACAGTGCATGCACCACGCGCATGCACCCTGAGAGGCCCTGGTCTAGGTAACATACATAATTGATTAAAGTTTCCAGGTCTCATGATCAGGTAAGCGCGAGAAGGCATGTGACATGGTAGTACATTAATAGGTTCGGGGCGCGCAGCTGTGAGCTTGTATCCGGGAAATAGTGGGTTCGAACCCCACTGTCGGCAGCACTGAAGATGATTTTCTGTGGTTTCCCATTTTCACACAAGGCAAATGCTGGGGCTGTACCTTAATTCAATGGCTGCTTCCTTCCAACTCCTAGGCTTTTCCTCTCCCATTGTTGCTGTAAAATCTATCTGTGTTGGAGCGATGTAAAGCCACATTAATAACTGCTGTAGTCACTATGATTTTCAATGCAAGCATGCAAACATGCATGCATCGTGTCATACAGGTGTCGTACATCATTTTGTAGGATCGAGTTTAATGCCTGTTGCATTTGGTCTGTCAAATCAGCAACAATTAATGCTGGTCCTGGATGACATCCCATAATGTCCCAAACATGCTCAATGGGTGAAAGGTCTGGTGATCTAGCAGACCAAGGCAACTGGTTGACAGAGCACGTTGGGTGACAGCAGCAGTTTAACAGCCCCTTGAATACCGTAAATGAATGGCAGCACAACCAGTTTAATCACCAGTCTGACATACAAATCCGCTGTCAAGGTTCTTGGGACAACGAGAGTGCTCCTGCTGTCAGAGAAAATTGCTCCCCAGACCATAACTTCTGTTGTAGGTCCAGTGTGTCGACGCTGCAGACAGCCTGGTTCCAAGTGCTGACCTCGCCTCTTTCTTACCAACCTACAGCCGTCATTGGCACCAAAACAGACACGGCTTTCCTCTGAGAACACAACAGATCTCCGATCTGCCCTCCAATGAGCTCTACCTTGACATCACTGAAATCGCAGATAGCAGTGATTAGGATTTAGTGGCATGAACGTTACAGGACATCTGGCTCGGAGCTGCCCCTTCTGTATTCCATTTGTTACAGTTTGCTGTTTTCACTCTGGTGCCAACTGAAGCTGTAATGGCTGCATCCGATGCAGTACGATCCACCACAGTCATGCAACAAATTCAGTGGTCTTTCCTCTCCATAGTAGCCATGTGTGCGGCCGGACCCTGGTCTTCTTGAGAAAGTGCCTCCCCGTGACCATTGTTGCTAGCACCAATGCACTGTGGATACATCCCTGCCAAGTTTTTCTGCAATATCACGGAAAGAACATCCACCTTCTCGTAGCCCTATTTAAGGCCTCGTTCAAACTCCGTAAGCTCCTGATACTGCCTTCTTTGTCTCCTGAAAGGCATGTTTGACTCACACCTACCTTACAACATTAACATCGGACAATGACAAACGCTCACGAAGTGTAAGGCATGCATTTATAGAAAACTATTTGCAAGGTACAAGCTGCACACTTTGTCGACTAGCGCGGAAATTTGAATATGTGTCATCTTTTTACATGTGCAAACACGTCTCCTTAATTTTGTTTATCTAGCACAACTCCTTCTTGGTGTTGGGATTTCATTTTCCGCCAGTGTAGTTCCAGTGTAAGTCATCGTCACCAGGATTACTCTATTTGAGAACTGGAAGTGATCCAAAGGAAAGCAGCACAATTTGTTCTGGGTGATTTCCAACGAAGTAGGGGTGTTACAAAAATGCTGCAAAGTTTGGGCTGGGAAGACTTAGGAGTTACGCGACGAACTGCGTGACCCAAGTGGTACACTGCGAGTGGTCAGCGGAAAGATGGCGTGGAATGACATTAGAAAATGAATAAGCTTGAATGGAGTTTTTAAAGTAGAGGACAAGTTGGGGCAAATAATTCATTTATAGGGGAAGGAATTAGTGATTGGAATAATTTACCATGGAGACTTCCAACTTCTCTGAAATAATTTAAGAAAAGACTAGGTACGGGAATCTGCCAGCTGGGCAACAGCCCTAAATGCCGATCAGTGGTCACTGATGATAATGCGACTGAGTCTGCAAAGGCAAATTATGAGTGCAAAACTTAGCTTGGAGTTTCAGTCAATGAGGTTAGAAGAGATTTTTAAAATCAAACAATGTCCCAGTAATATCAAACTGAATGGAAAATATTGCATTAACTGAACAATGAAAGCCCAAATCTGATACTAATCTCAAAGGTGTAAGGCAAAAGTCCTACATTTTTTACAATTTTGTGCAGAAAACATCGATCTCTATTCCAGAGTGCAATATGTGAACAAAAAATATAGCTCAAGAGATTTAACTAATTATATTCTAGGTGCACGGGTGATGTGCACACATGCAACACATCAGTTGTTGAAAAGTTGGTGATTCCTGATCAAATGTGTACTAAAGCTTTTGCCGCCATGAGAGGATCGTGATTCTAAAGCTATGAGACATCTTTCAGATCAACAACTCCGGTTTCCAAGAACGCAGAAAGCTGCTACTGCAAATGATTTAAAAACTAATATTTATCTTTAATTCATCCAATGGAGAAAACAACTGATACATACAGCAGAAGAAATATCAGCACTACTGCACAACTGTACACTGAATACTTACAAGAAAGAAGTGTGACCACTATTTACAGATGTAACCTCGCTAATCTCTCTTTTAGGCCAGAATTCCTGAAACAAGATATTATGAAAAGTACAATTTTTTTACATTCTTCCAACATTGCCCCACTGTCAGCAGTGCTGAAGATGGTTTTCTGTGGTTTCCCCATTTTCACACCAGGTAAATGCTGGGGATATACCTCAATTAAGGGCACGGCCGCTTCCTTCCCACTCCTATCCCTTTCTTATCACATAGTCCCCATAAGACCTATCTGTGTCGATGCAATGTAAAACAATTTTTCTCACTGATTCAGTAGTGCTCAGGATACACTCACTGCTTTTCAAACAACTCCTATCAATCTACAACCACGACAAATATCACATATATATTTATTAAAGTTTCTAACCCTTAACAACAGATGTCATATCTGGGCAAAGCTGTAAAAAACTAATACTAAGACAAAATAAGTCTGGGAAACCTATTGTGAAGCATAAGCAAATATTGATCTCCAAGGCAAAATTTTCAGAAGATAAGAAGTTGGCATAAAGTTCATTAAGTAGCAACAGATCAAAACCAAACATGAAAGAGAAATTAACTCAGATTATAATATACAATAGGGCAGACCAAAGTTATGTATGACAATGGGGAGTTGAAGAATATCTAATAGGTAGCACAGCTTGTGATGATAATACTTATACAATAGTGAATGAAGAAAAAAAAGTAGCAAAATAAAATACAGAATATCAAAGTATTCTTATGCCTTGTGGAAAATAAGAAAGCCTTTGATACGGTAAGATGGTCATAACTCTGGCCAATACTTAAAGAAATGGGAACATTTGGTGCATTTCATCCAGCAATATATTTTTTAAATTATTTTTTTACTACTTGCTTTACGTTGCACTGACGCAGATAGGTCTTATGGCAACGATGGGATAGGAAAGGCCTAGGAGTGGGAAGGAAGCGGCCGTGGCCTTAATTAAGGTACAGCCCCAGCATTTGCCTGGTGTGAAAATGGCAAACCACAGAAAACCATCTTCAAGGCTGCCGACAGTGGGGTTCGAACCCACTATCTCCCGGATGCAAGTTCACAGCTGCGCGCCCCAAACCGCACCGCCAACTCGCCTGGTATCTATTCAGAATTTGTACACATTAAACACTTAAGGCTGTGCGAGTCAACACCACCACATCAGACATTTTTGTGATTGCGGCAGGAGTACAGCAAGGACGTATACTGCCTCTCCCCTTCTGCACAACATTTATAACGACAAGTAATGAAAGAGATTTTTGATGGTTGGGATGGAGAAATATTAGTTGGTTGGAAGACAATCAACAATCCTCACTATGCAGATGACAAAGATCAGAAAGAATTGAAAACTATTGTAACAAGTGTAGACAACCGGAGTTGATTGTACAGTTTGGAGATAAATGACTGAAACCAAAGTAACTATCATAGACTGCACTAATGACAACTACTCTGACATTATGAAACTGGCTGGATATGGCATCAATCATTCTGAATACCTTGCATCAGTCATTACCAATACAGGAGATTGAGAACCTGAAATCTGCAGACGTATTGTGAAGACAAGGATTGCAGTGGCAAAATTGACCCAACTATGGAAAAACACTACAGTTACCATTAACTCCAAAATTAGACTCCTCTGAATCCTTATCTTTCCTATTGCCATCTATGAACTGAAACATGGACCGTTGTGAAGGCTGACCACCACCGCCTTGACGGCTGCTTCAAATATCTTACATAGTGCATGCACCAATGAATAAATATCGCAACAGCTCAGCATCAAGACAAGACAAAATTGTATATCTTAGTCCCATTTCCTGATATGGTTTGGGATGAGGTGTGATGAAATTTCATGACATGATTTTACAACCAGATACTCTTCCTCTTGTCAACCACAGTTAAGGAGCTAATGGAGAGCTCATCGAAATATATATAACATATTCAGATAACATTTAAATGAAATGTTAACAATGCAGAAACTAAAATAATGGAAAAGTGTTCATAATTTTGTCCCTGCCAAGATTCCTGAAGACAATTAATTCAAACAACTATTACATCTCAATCAAAATACTGCTGCAATAACTGTTTACCAGACGAGAAGTTTCTCACTGCTGAGACATTCAGCATCGTCATCACTGTCTTTTTTATCAGTAGACACAAAGACGATGTGACCATGTATTCATGGTCACTAGAGTCGGGGATTTGTCTCCTGACCGCTTTTGTTTTATTCTTAGGGAGAAAAGGGGATGTTTTATTTCTCTTTCGTTTATTTCTTTTTCTTTCTCCTTTTTCTTCATGGATTTCTTTAATTTAATTTTTGTTGGGGGAACCACCCACCAGAATAGCAG
This sequence comes from Anabrus simplex, assembly GCF_040414725.1. Taxonomy (NCBI): domain Eukaryota; kingdom Metazoa; phylum Arthropoda; class Insecta; order Orthoptera; family Tettigoniidae; genus Anabrus; species Anabrus simplex. The sequence goes on from NC_090266.1 coordinate 679,806,705, forward strand.
AGTTCCTCCATGTTGATGCTGACAGCTACATTACTTACTGCTCTGACCTGTTGGCAGCTGACCCTAAGTGCCTGATGTGAAGTAGAGGGATGTTCAGGAGAGTTTGACCTTACTCTGGCTGACTCAGCTTTCACAAATCTTAAAGCTTCCTGCTGCACATGGACCATGTGATCTACCTCACAAAAGATGTCAGGATTGTAAGGGAGGATTCCTGTCTTATGAAATCTATTCACTGCAGTGTCCATTGTTGTAGTGTGTATGTAACCTTCGAAAAACAACCTGGCAATCATGCAGATTAGTTACATTTTCTTTCAAAATTGCTCAAGGGACATTAGAAAATTTACTAGCACTTATGTACCCCATTTTCTTCTCCCTCACTGTCTTAGCAGCTTCTTCACCGATTACTAATCCCTTAGTGTGTGACCATCTGAAAATATTCAGAAAAATTATATGTATTACTAGTTCAAAATTTCATCCCCAGGATGAAAATAGGAACTGTAAGGGGGATAAAATTACGAACATTCCCTAATATATTATCACAGCTGCTGCTGTTACTCATGTTAACAGATAACCTCATGCTATTTACAAGCTGAAAACTACACCACATGAATGAAATAGAGCACAGTTTTTAATGCATATACGGTGCTTAAACCACGTATAATAAGCTGTTCAGCTGAAAGCTGCACTAACTCACCGCAGAAAGAAAACTGAATCCTTTGCTAAGATGGAAACAAAAAGAGCAGCACATAACCAACTCTCATAAGGAAACAATGGAATGAGTCTGCACATGTGACAGTTGCTAACATGTCAGTATGTCAGTATAAACCATGGAAACTGGAGGTCCCTACAAAAATGAAATTTGGTGCAGGGATGAAAATTGGGCCCCTTACCTTACTAATCAGATGGTGAGGATGAATTTTTCTTCTAAGGCTGCTGACAGTCATAATAACTGTGGATATTGATCAGGAATAAGTAGTTTAGTTGAAATTTACAGTATTTACAACCCTGTTGTTCTGTAACTCTGAATAACAATTATAACCAGATGCATACAATAATAGTTTAACCAATGATAAAAGTTATAACTGACAACACCAGCAGCAGTTCACACAGAATCACATCAGGTAAAGCTTGAAATCCTGTAAAGTGCACTTAACCCACTCATTTCATATGGCGGATGAAAATTGCCGAATCCCAAATACACAGGTTGATATTTTAGTAGGGTAACTACCTATTTTCTAGATACATAGTATACATACAAGGTTCTAGGTTTTACAGGCCTTCGATGAAGCCACCAGCATTGCATACAACATGTTTCCAGGAAGCCTTTGGATACCGTCGGCACTGCCTAATCTCTGGATGGTGTAACAAGAGCAATTGATTGCCTGCAGAACGTCTTCAAACGTTCTGAAGCAAATCCCATGCAGTGGCTCCTTCATCTTAAGGATTAGGTCAAAGTCACAGGGACTTGAATCCTGAGAGTATGGGGGTGGTAGAGCACTTACCAGCCCCAGTGACAGAACAAATTAAACACCGCTCCTGCTGCATGAACCCTTGCATTGTTGTGCAGAATGATGGGTGGGTTATTCATAAAGTGTCATCATTTTCTACTCAGTGCTGTTTTGCAGAAACGAACAGTAGTATTCTGCATTAATGGTCTGCCTTGTGGGAACAGTATGCCCTACGATAACGCTACACCAATCGTAGGCAAGAATCACCATCTCTTTCATCTCTTTCATATCAGTGGGGGTCTACCGAACTGTTGTTGTTCTTATATAATCTATCAGCTTCATTGCCCGTATTGATAGTTCAAGTACACAAGTATAAAGTCGAGAATATTCCACCTAATCAATACTTTATTATATAAGGTGTGTAAAATATTTCAATCACACTAAAAACACAGTCATCATCAGCTGCTGATGAAGCTGCTTATTCATAATAGTGGGTCAAAACCGGTACTGTGTTTTTTAGTAGAAGCCACTGCACATTCTACTCAACTAACCCATGAATCGTGGAGTTATGATCTATTAGTGGACACTGTCTGCATGCAGTCATCACCTACTGGTGTCGAAGCACGTCGGACACATTTTTGCGTCCTCCCCCCCTCTTTTTTTTTTTTTTTTTTTTTTTTTTTTACAAGCTGCTTTATGTCGCACCGACATAGGCAGGTCTTATGGCGATGATGGTGTAGGGAAGAGCTAGGAGTGGGAAGGAAGTGGCCATGGCTTTAATTAAGGTATATTTGCCTGGCGTGAAAATGGGAAACCACGGAAAATCATCTTCAGGGCTGCTGACAGTGGGGTTCAAACCCACTATCTCCTAAATGCAAGCTCACAGCTGCATGCCGCTAACTGCACGGCCAACTTGCTTGGTGCCTCCTTCTCTGAAGGCTTTACCCATTTTGCTACAGTTTGGTAAGGTAATGCAGATGCACCACAAGCCTCTGCAGTCCTTGGTGACACTGTCAAACAATGCACCCGCTAACTTTCTTTTTTTTTTATTGTTAGACGCGCTAGTGAGTGGTCAGCTGTTCCAAGAGCTATGAATTATCATAGTGACCATCATCATCGATGTCCCACTCCAGTCGCCCAGGTGTGGTTATATCATAGTGATAACGCAGTTAATACTTACTGAAATTTGGTTAATTTTGTGGGTGTGTGTGATGCATTTAGTGCTTCAAATGTTGGTGTTTAGTGTTTGTTGGTAGTAATGAAGATTAGTGATACTTATTTAAAGTTTACAATGAGAAGTTCCGTTGATGTCCTGTAGATTACTTATTCTAGGCTAGGCTATACAGGTTAGGTTTATTCTGATTCGATTTAGGGTTGGGGGAAAGGATATTCACTTTCTTATTTAAATATCAGTAGGCTTATTGACAGAATATTTATGAAGTCAGAATATTATAAGGAGTTGTAACTTCGGCAGCTTTTAAATTTGTGCAGGTAATAGACACAGTATTTTATACATATAGCAATTCAAGAGCTGATCCACCGGTTCCACCTATTACGAAAGTAGGCCCTAATAATTTAATTAAATAACACAATACCCTTGTAAATTTTGTTTAAGGAAAGAAATCCAAGAGAATATATTGTATTTCACTGGCAAAATAGTTAACAGTCGTTCTAATATAATTGATTGTTGCAGTTCTTCGTATTCAAATATTGCATTGTTGGCATACAGGTGGGAACAAAGGGTATACCATAGTCAAGAAAACAAAATAATCAGCTGATTCCTGTATTTTGGTAACTTATCTGTAGTTCTGAATAGTAGTGGTCTTCAACATACTTTATACTTTGCAACCTTGATCTTAAAGCATTTAAGGGCAATGTTAATAACTGTTCAGCTTGTAGGAAAAGAAAAAAGAAAAAAAAAGAGAAACCTGATAGGTATTTAGTTTGAACTACATTTCTGTTGTAATTAATTTGTAATTTTTAACTTTTATTGTAATTAAGATATGTCTACATGCAGTTTAGAATTTTACTAGAAATTAATGTGCTTGCTTTGTGTATCTTTGTGTAGTAGGGGAAATATCTCCCTAGGAATAGAAACCTATTGTTTCAGTTAACCTGTTGCAATTAGGATAGGCTTAAGTGAAGTTTAGAATTGTAGTGTAGCTATTTTTCTTAGTCAGTATCTTGCTTGCATTTTCTGTGTGCATGTAGCAGTAATAATGAAAAAGTAAAGAAATATATCAGGCGGCTCGTGAGTGTCGTACTATCTACTTATAAATGTCCTGCATGCACATATGATGAATGGGATGTCTACTAACTGATTTTCACAGGGGCACTACTGCCAGCAGCCAGGTTACATCAGAATATGACGAGATAACAACCGGACAGTCGCTCACAGCATGTTCCTCAGCGCTACCCGCCTAATGCAACCCCCTGGGTTAGTAAACCTTGTTTACGACCAAATAGTACTTGGCTGGTGTATGTACTAGTGTACAGCAGCACTACATTTGCTGTCTACATATCGGCAATGGCTAGTGTGTTCAGAAACGACGAATACACATACATCATTTTAACCTGTGGAGAGTCTGGTGAGAATGCAGCTGAAGGTCCAAACAGACGTCTGCATTCTACGCACGTATTTCACCGAACATTATCAGTTTTTGTTTCGTACAAACAACTCTTTTATAGAGTGGAATGTCTACACGTGTATAAATGAATATGATGAATACGTTATTAAATTTCCTTCTCTGCACCTTTGGCGTATGTACAATGCACCCTGTTATGGAATGTGTGCGGTAAAATGACTGCTATTTGTTTCACAACATCCACAATACAGCACGTTGTAGCACTCCTTCGAAAACAAGTGATTAGGCAACCCATGCATCACTAGCGCATGCGGGAAAGTTGTAAGTAGAAAGTATGGCGCTCGCAAGCCGCCTCGTATATACATTTTTAACAGTTTGCTTTAAATTGTACCAACACAGATAGGTCTTATGGCAGTGATGATGGGATAGGAGAGAAAAGGAAGCGACTGTGGCCTTGATTAAGGTACAGCCTGGTGTGAAAGTGGGAAACCATGGAAAACCATCTTCAGGGCTGCTGACAGTAGGGTTTGAACCCACTATCTATATCCCAAATGCAAGCTGATAGCTACATGATCCAATATCAATATTATTATTATTATTATTATTATTATTATTATTATATATAATTCGCTGGGGCCATCAAGGACCATGTTAAGTCTTGTTGCATTTGACACTGAACTTGGCCTTCTTTAGAGCCCAAATTTCCCTCATTCCTTGTGAGTGGGCCTGCTTGCGCTCCTCTGTCCAAGGGGCACTGTGTCTTCTCTTCGGTTGCTCGTCTCGGTTTAGCCCGTTCGTCAATATTTTCTTGCGGAAGAGATCTCTGTTAAGGGCGTCTTCAGCTGAGATATGTAGCATTTGCAGGTCTTCTTTGGTATTTCTAAACCAGGGAATTGTGGTTTTGGGGTTTGAATCAAAAAAGTGAAAGATTTCTTTAGTTAACTTTCTTCCGTCCATTCTTTTCAGATGACCATACAATCATGCCCGTCTTTTTCTGATTGTTGTTTATAAGTTTCATTTCCGTATTGATAGATATTACTTTACAAAAAACAATATAAATATGAGTCTCCACCTTATCAATACAAAATTAATTTACATTAAGCTGGTAAATATAGTCAAGACTAGTTTCGACCCCTAGGGGGTCATCTTCAGTTGACATGCATTAAAAATGTATTTTTTACAAAAACATCACATGTAGTGGTAAAAGCTTAAATTAATTTGAACCGATCATAAATGTTGGTATGTCTCGTACATTTGGGCTATTGTATGTGTCAATTTTGAATTTTTAGCACACAGTGTGAAGGTAGTTGATTAACTAGTGTGCATCATCCATGAAGTCACACGTTATTTTTTATGCTACTACCATCCAATTTTTTTGGGTTATACAATGTGGAATATACATACATTTGTGCAAATCAACAGTGGCAAGTTTAACAATATACATTTAAAGTTGGTTCATAAATTACACAAATTGGCTATTGATTAGTCATATGAAAATGTAGGACATTGGTTTGAATACTTTTGACTGAAATATCAATGTAACACCTTACTGGCATATATCTTAGATGCTAAAATCAGTTTATAAAGCCTGTTATTCTTGATTGAGTCTTGGAATAGGGTTAAATTTTTTTTTTTTTTTAAATAAAAACTATTTGCTTAGTATAGGCATTAAATAATGCTGTTAAAATGGACATATAACTAAAACAGTGGTATATGTATGCCATATATGCCTGGTTAAAAACACATTACATTAATGTTATTGATATGTGGTGCTACATGTACATTGTTTTGGAATAAATGGGGTTTACGAATTTTTCACAACAGTCTTAGATATAGTGTTCCGATAAAATGGGTCCGTAAAAATATTTATATGTAAAAAACGGTTAGGTAAGTATTTGAATAATCCGCTTGCAGATCAGGTAATACTTAGTTATATATCTGGAGATATTTTAGGCAGCTACTAATGTTGGAGTTATTAGAAATCTTGAATATATTAATGGAGCATGTTTTTCCATCCGTATGTCGTGATGTTTTAAGTTGGTGACATTTGTCAGAACGTGTAGAAATTATGCGTCTTGATGCACGTTGATTTTATCATGGAAGCGTATATGTTGTAAAAACAAGGTACAGTATGTAAGGTGTTGGAACTGTGCATTCTTTGTAGCTGCCTGTTGAGATCTCAGCTACAAAGCTACAAAGAATGCACGGTTCCAACACCTTACATACTGTACCTTGTTTTTACAACATATACGCTTCCATGATAAAATCAACGTGCATCAAGACGCATAATTTCAACACGTTCTGACAAATGTCACCAACTTAAAACATCACGACATACGGATGGAAAAACATGCTCCATTAATATATTCAAGATTTCTAATAACTCCAACATTAGTAGCTGCCTAAAATATCTCCAGATATATAACTAAGTATTACCTGATCTGCAAGCGGATTATTCAAATACTTACCTAACCGTTTTTTACATATAAATATTTTTACGGACCCATTTTATCGGAACACTATATCTAAGACTGTTGTGAAAAATTCGTAAACCCCATTTATTCCAAAACAATGTACATGTAGCACCACATATCAATAACATTAATGTAATGTGTTTTTAACCAGGCATATATGGCATACATATACCACTGTTTTAGTTATATGTCCATTTTAACAGCATTATTTAATGCCTATACTAAGCAAATAGTTTTTATTTAAAAAAAAAAAAAAAATTTAACCCTATTCCAAGACTCGATCAAGAATAACAGGCTTTATAAACTGATTTTAGCATCTAAGATATATGCCAGTAAGGTGTTACATTGATATTTCAGTCAAAAGTATTCAAACCAATGTCCTACATTTTCATATGACTAATCAATAGCCAATTTGTGTAATTTATGAACCAACTTTAAATGTATATTGTTAAACTTGCCACTGTTGATTTGCACAAATGTATGTATATTCCACATTGTATAACCCAAAAAATTGGATGGTAGTAGCATAAAAAATAACGTGTGACTTCATGGATGATGCACACTAGTTAATCAACTACCTTCACACTGTGTGCTAAAAATTCAAAATTGACACATACAATAGCCCAAATGTACGAGACATACCAACATTTATGATCGGTTCAAATTAATTTAAGCTTTTACCACTACATGTGATGTTTTTGTAAAAAATACATTTTTAATGCATGTCAACTGAAGATGACCCCCTAGGGGTCGAAACTAGTCTTGACTATATTTACCAGCTTAATGTAAATTAATTTTGTATTGATAAGGTGGAGACTCATATTTATATTGTTTTTTCTGATTGTGTCGGTAATTTTCTCTATTTTGCTGTAGACTTCCTCGTTGGATCTCTTTTGATGGATTCCATTTCTGTACTTTGATCCCAAGATTCCTCTCACAATTTTGCGTTCTTTTTTCTCCAGTTCTTCAAGGAGTCCTTTGTTGGCATTTAGAGACAGGGTTTCGGCTGCATATAGAACTACTGGCTTCAGAACTGTTTCATAGTGACGTATCTTGGTGTTTTGGGAAAGGCATTTTTTGTTGTAGATTGTGTGGGATGTTTGGTAGGCTATTTCCAGTTTGCGTGCTCGCTCCTGAAGCGCTTCTTTGTCCAGTCCATTTTTCATGATTATCGCACCCAGGTATTTGAATTTGTCTACTCGGGTGATGTCCCCGTATTTCGTATGGAGTTTTGGTGGAGCCTCTTTGATGTTAGTCATTACTTCCATTTTCTCAAACGATATCTGCAAACTAGTTTGTTCGGCAATTTCCTTTAAAATTTCAATTTGAGCTCTAGCGGTTTCTGTGTCGTTTGAGAGAACAGCAATATCATCGGCAAATGCTAAGCAGTCTGTTGCGATCCCCTTGGATTTGGTTCCTATTCTCAATGCACTGTAGTTGGTTTCCTGTAATCTCACCCGCCAGGTTCTGATGATCTTTTCAAGAACACAGTTGAAGAGTATCGGGGATAGCCCATCACCTTGTCGGACTCCTGTTTTGATGTCAAAGGAATGCGAGAGACATCCGTGGAACTTCACCTTGGATTTTGTATCGGTCAGGGTGGCTCTAATTAATGCCAGCAGTTTCAAATCAACTCCAAATTCATTTAAGATGTTTAGCAGGACTTCCCAGTCAATGGAGTCGTACGCTTTCTTAAAGTCCACAAAGACAGACACATACTGCTTGGACCTTAGTGTACAATATCTGATGATCGTTTTGAGATTTTGGATCTGTTCGGCTGTTGAGCGACCTTTTCTGAACCCTCCTTGGTATTCACCTATTTGATGTTCGACTTGTGCTTCCAAACGCTCCAGGATGGCAAGTGATATTATTATTTAATAATTATTTAATTATTTAATAATAATAATCTGTCTATACGTAAGTCAATGAAAATGAAAATCCACAGCTTGTTTCCACTCATTCAACCGGGTAAGGAATTTAATGAATGAAGCCCCCCAACTAGCGGTGAGGAAGGGAAATGTGCCGGCTGCCAAAGCCTGTCACACTCCTCTGGGACAGTGACAAATGACTGACAGACGAAATGTAATGTTAATGGAGTGTGTTGCTGGAATGAAAGATGACAGGGAAAACCGGAGTACCCAGAGAAAAATCTGTCCCGACTCCACTTTGTCCACCACAATCTCACATGGAGTGACCAGGATTTGAAGCATGGTATCCAGCGGTGAGAGAGGCCGACGTGCTGCTGTCTGAGCCATGGAGGCTTGTCTATATGTAAGATTTAGCATAACTACACATTTCTGTAATTAGCCTCTAGTATTTTATAATTCGGATATGCCTAAATGGAATAACTGTAGTGTAATATTATTTTATTAGTTACTATCTTGCTTGCATTATTGCAGTGAAATCTCTGTGTAGCATACAAAATTTCCTTCCTCTGACATATATACTTCTATTCATAGAATACACTATTTTATTTCAGTTGATATTTTCATATTATTTCACATTTCTATGAAGGGTTTAAAGAATGGTTGAAGGAGGCAGGTATAGGGACTGTGGGTGTAAGTGGGAATTAAGGAAGATGAAGGAAGAGATAGATAGCGAGTTTGAGGGGGATAATTAGACTTGTAACGGAGGACAGGAATGAAGGTAGGTCTCCCTCATTCAATGTAGAGGATACAGTAGGTAGACAAGAGGGAGGAGAAGGAAGGGCAGAAGTTGTGGAAGACAGGTGGGCTAATGTTTTAAGGGGGAGGAAAATTAGGGCTAAGGATTTTCCTCAGGGAGTGAGCCTGAGCCCCAGAGAGGTATCGGTGAGGAATATATATGAGTCACAACAGGTAGAACAGCAAAGGGAAGATGGAGGTCAGAGAAGTGTTACAGAGAAAGTGCAGGGCAAGAGGAAAGGGAATAGTGGGCAAGGGAAATGTAGTGTAGAGGATAGCAAGATGGAGGTGGAACAGATTAGTGAGTGGGAAGAAGGGAGAAGTTGGGTTAACAGATGTTAGGGAAGTAAAGAAAGACCAGGAAAGAAGGGGAACTAGTGAGATGGGTGGGGATGAGGTTCTGGTCATGAGTGACTCAAATGTTAGGAAACCAGAGTAGAATGCTATCCAGGAATTAGGTTAAAGCAGATTTTGAGGAAAATAGAAGGGAATGAGGAGGGTAAGGAGAAGGTAGTAATTTTCCTTGTTGGTACCAACAACATACGGTAAGCAAGAATAGAGACTATCATGGTTGGGAATGTTTGGAATATGGTTATGACAGCACCGGAGATGTTTAGGGAAGCAGGAACTGTTATCAGTTGGACACTATGTAGGAGAGATACTGGCTGGAGTGTGACTGGGGATTTAAATGAGTCTATGGAGTGGGTATATGGGGAAAATGGGAGTGAGATTTGTACATCCTAATGAGTGGGTAGGAGATAGGGATGTAATTTCAAATGGCCTTCGCTTGAACTGCAATGGTGCATGTAAGTTACGGTGTTTGTTTAGAAGAGTTATAGGAAGGTGCATTCAGGGACATGGGGTGGACTAGGGAGCGGTGATGACAGTGTAGGGAGCAGGAAGTTAAGTAAGGATGCCATAAGCTTGTTAGTGTTAAACTGTAGGCTGCAATACTAGACGCGCAGCCTTGACCACGGCCGGATCAACACATTGCAGCAACTGGGCTGTCAGCAGCAAAGTGTTGATGACAAGTGGACTATTCTCCCACCATAACCAGATTTTCCTTTGCACTAAAACATATCCAGCCACAGGAAGAACTTTCTCTTGAAGTTCCCTCTTCTACTCTAGCCATATGGGGCTGCTCTGTCTTCAAGATGCACATAAATCAAGCCCAGCTACCATGACTCATAAGTTCACAATTTTAAATTGCCACAATCATGGCCCAAATCAGCAGTAGCACTTTTATCCTAGGAAGATACAAATTTTAGAAATATAAATACAAGTGTACCTCAGTGCTCTCGAATATTAACTGTCATACACGACCAATGTTATTTTACACACTACGATGTTTTAATGACTTAACACAAATGTCGATCTCACTCAAGTGCTCATTTTATTTAAATAAGTGTGTTCTTGTAATGGTTCTTTTAATGTCATAAGCCACTTTATGTAGTTTAACCTTAAGTCTACTCTACTGCTTTAATTTTAATGTTAAGGACATTACGGCTGAAGATGCCTACTATATTATAGGTAAAACGTGTCCCGATATTTTAACATGTAACTTCAATTTTGATTTTTAAGAAGTCGCAAAGTGTATTGAAAAAGAGGACTTGTATGAGACAATTCTTTTATGAGCTTAAACTGTAGAAGTAAAAGATTATAAAGAAAGGAATAGAATTAAAGTTATTTAACAGATATATTTACCAGAGATTTTTTTTGAATTTGCTTTACGTCGCACCGACACACATAGGTCTTATAGCAATGGGATAGCAAAGGGCTAGGAGTGGGACGGAAGCGGCTGTTGCCTTAAATAAGGTATAGTCCCAGCATTTGCCAAGTGTGAAAATGGGAAACCATGGAAACCATCTTCAGGGCTGCCAACAGTGGGTTTGAACCCACTATCTCCCGAATAAAAGCTGACAGCTACGTGCCCCAAACCATGCGGCCACTCGCTCGGTATATATATTTATCAGATATTGTAATAGGAATTGAATCACGGCTGAGAAGTGATAATATGGATGTGAAATTTTTTTTCTCGGAACTGGAGTGTTTATCGTAGAGACAGGTTAGGAAAGATAGGACGGGGAGTATTTATACTGGTGAAAGAAGAATTTGTCAGCTACAAAGAAGTTAAGGATGAGAAATATGAAGTTCTAGATGTAGACTTATCTCTAAAGGTAATAGGCATCTTGATGTTTTTTGGGTATACAGACCTGGCAAAGCTGGCGCTGATGTGGAATTACTTGATAGTAGGGAACGACACAGAGAGGAACGTTATTGCGGTAGGTGATCCCAATACACCAAATTTAACTGGGAAGGAAATACAAATGACAGGAAGCTTGACCAACAAATGTTGAATAAGTTAATATGGGAAGGACAGTTGAATCACAAAGTGATGGAAGCAATAGAGGGGAAAATATTCTAGACATGGTGTTGATAAAACCAGATGAGCTCTATTGAGAAACTGAAGTAACAGATGGTATAAGTGATCATGAAGATGTTTCTGTCATAGTAAAAAAAAAATGTGACAGAAAGGAAGGTTGTAAGAGTAAGAAAGGCAATAACATATGGTTGATAAGAGAGGTATGAGGGAATTTTTTAAAAAAGAAAGAAATTATGATCACTGGAAAAGAGTAAATAAAAATTTAATCAACCTACAGGATGCGTTTAAAACAAGTGTTGAGTAGTGTGAAAACAGGTATGTACCTTCAAAGGTGGTAAGGTATGGTAAGGACCAATTATTATAACAGGGAAATAAAGGGATTAAGAAGGAGGTGGAGGTTGGAAAGAAACAGAGTTAGAAATGGTTGCAGGAGTAAGGAGAGACTGGAGGAACTTGCTTTGAAATTGAATTTAGCAATAACAACAAAATCATCGAAGGAAAACATGATGGGAAACATAGCTGGCAGTTATATGAATTTTAAGGAACAACGGAAGGAAATATATAGATACTTCAATGCAGAAACAGGTTTCAGGAAGGTCATTCAAGCGATGATTAATGAACAAGGGAAGTGTATGTCAAGACTTACAGAAGGCAGAAGTGTTCAGTCAGCGGTATATAAAAGTAGTTTGATATAAGGGTAATGTTCAAGTAGAGGCAGCGACTCATAATACTGGTGAATTACTGAAATTTAGCAAGGATAATAAAGACATTAAAAACAGATACAAAAGTTGAAAGCTAAAATAGCAGCTGGGATTGATGAGATTTCTGGGGCTACAATAAAGGCAATGGGTTAGGATATAGTGCCATATCTGAAACACTTATTTGATTATTCTTTGCATGAAATAGTGATACCAAATGAATGGAGAGTTGAAATAGCAGCTCCAGTGTACAAGGAAAAGGGTGATAAACATAAAGCAGATAATTATAGGCCAGTCAGCTTGACAAGTCTTGTTCATAAGCCTGGGAAATTATTCCTTATGATTGTATTAGACACGTTTTCACTAACTAGTTTGATACAATGCAGTTCAGATTTATTCCAGCAAGATATTTTAGATTCAGAAGGTCAAATGGACTGTATCACTATTGGCCTGTCCAAGAGTAGATCATAGGAAACTACTGATGAAAATGAGGGCTACTGGACAAGACAAAAGTGTGCCTGAATGGGTGGCTAAATTTCTAGAAAATAGAACTCGGAGAATTACAGTAGAGTATCTGATCCTGTAATGATTAAGAGGGGATCCCATAGGGCAGTATTTATTTTATATTTTTTTTCACAAGTTGCTTTACGTCGCACCGACACAGATAGGTCGTATGGCGACGATGGGATAGGAAAGGAGTAGGAGTGGGAAGGAAGCGGCTGTGGCCTTAATTAAGGTACAGCCCCAGCATTTGCGTGATGTGAAAATGGAAAACCACGGAAAACCATCTTCAGGGCTGCCGACAGTGGGGTTCGAACCTACTATCTCCCGAATACTGGCCTCACTTAAGCGACTGCAACTACCAAGCTCGGTCATAGTGCAGTATTACTGGACATTTATGTTTTCTTATATGTACAAAATTATACGAGTAAAGAACTGGAATCACAGATAAGGCTATTTATGGATGATGTTATACTGTACACAGCAGTAGATAAGTCGCAGGATCGTGAGCAACTAGCAAAAGACCTCAACAATGCTGTGAGATGAAAAGCAAACAATGGTACAATGGTAAACGGTATAAAAAGTCAGGTTGTAAGTTTCACCAATAGAGAAAGTCCTTTCAGTTTTAATTACTATGTCGATGGGGTGATAATACCTCATGGGGACCACTGTACGTATCTAGGTGTTAATATAAGGAATCACACTAATGAGGTTTTAAAAAAGTATACAGATCTCTTCACATTGTTATGAGGGTATTTAAGAGTTGTAGTAAGAATGTAAAGGAGAGGGCGTATAAGTCTGTGGTAAGGCCCCAATTACAGTATGGCTCCTGTGTATGAGACCAACACCAGGATTACATAATAAGAGAACTAGAAAAGATTCGGAGGAAAGCAGCATAATTTGTTCTTGGTGATTTCCGACAAAAGAGTAGTGTTAAGAAAATGTTGCAAACTTTGGATTTGGCAACTTGGGAGTAAGGAGACAAGCTGCTCCACTAGGCAGTATGTTCTGAGCTGTCGGTGAAAAGGTGGCATGGAATGACATTAGTAGATGAATAAACTTGAATTTCATTTGTCACAGAAAGAGCAAAAATACTTTGCAAGTTTATCCTTGTTTTAGTCCACACTAGCTTGTAAACAAGAAAAGTGCAATGAATATGATAAGATTCAGGGTATGATCAAGTATGTTAAGACAGTGGATCAACTGAGTGAGTTGGCCATCTGGAACAGGTCATGAAGTTTTAGTGCGAGGTGGTGGAATTGAACTCTGCCATCAGTAGCCCTCCGTTTTCACACCAGATAAATACCCGGGCTATACATTAACCCTTTCAGACCCAAGACCAGACTAAGTGAAACAACAATTCTATTAAGTACTTTGTTTCCTAACACATAATGAATTAAAGGATTCAGATTAACCATTGAAAATCCTATTCACTTCATAAGACTCTTGACAACCAATCAGTAGCAAGTTAGTAGCACGAGGCTAAGCCCTCCCCGTCCTTCACTCTTTTATCTCCCTGGAGGTCTCTGACAGTCTAGAAAGATCTGGAAGATAAGCGCAGATCATTCCATATCAAGAGAACTCTGGAGACTTCTTCTTTCAGAAAGAATGTCGAGGAGCCATCCTCCCTATTTAAGGCAGACCAGACAAACTCAGGCAGACAGTGTCAGTTGAGTGTAGGACAGTGACAGTTGAACATTTGTGTACCTCAGTATTTACAATGAATTACCCTCCAGCATAATGTTGGTCTAGTGTAAGCTGTCAGTGATGTAGATTTCATGATCTTATGTGTTGTTTGCAAATCTATTCGTATGGTCAAAATTCATTTAACTGACCAAATAATAAAGAGGTGAATGTGCATATTTGTGTACCTGTGATCTGAAGAGGTTAATTAAGGCCTTGACAGCTACCTTCCCAGTCCTGGAACTTTCCCATTTCAGAATCACCTAAAAACCTCTTTAATATGACATGACATTTCTTTTTTTTTTAGGTAGTGAATTGGAAGTAAGTGAATGTGGTGGTGTCTGCCATTTTGTGTAAGACCTTGGGGAGAAGCGAGATACATCGCCCTACCTGGGAGCCGTCGACGTCACTACATAGATGTTGACTCCGCCCCGCTTCCCGCGTGGACAACCAATCAGTAGCAAGTCAGTAGCACGAGGCCAAGCCCTCCCCGTCCTTCACTCTTTTATCTCCCTGGAGGTCTCTGACAGTCTACAAAGATCTGGAAGATAAACACAGATCATTCCATATCAAGAGAACTCTGGAGACTTCTTCTTTCAGAAAGAATGTCGAGGAGCCAGCCTCCCTATTTAAGGCAGACCAGACAAACTCAGGCAGACAGTGTCAGTTGAGTGTAGGACAGTGACAGTTGCGTGCAGTACTGAGTCGAGTCAAGTTGGTAGACTATCCGTGTGAAGTGAGTTTCCATTCTGTCCTCAGTGAAATCAGGTGTGCCTTGTGTTAGTGTGTCGTGTCAACATGGAGTCTATAAAGACTGTTGGAGTGTTCGACTGACAAGCGAATGCCAGGACTTGTGTTGTGTGGCAGACAGTACGACATGTAGTATTGGGAACTGTGCAGTGCATAACTGGAAACTGTATGGTGGTGTAAAATTTATAAGTGATGGAGTGACTGAGTTAGTGTAAGTGGAAAGAGTGTAAATTGCAAATTAGTATCTCTGTGAAGTGTGTAAGAATTGGCAGTTAATAAATCTTAGTCATAGAATTTAAAAACTACCAGCTGTTGTGTTTATTTCTTAAACACACACACCCCCCCCCCTCCCTGCCAAGTTACATGAAGGTGATAATGAAGTGAGTGCATACAATGATGATTATATAGGCAGGGATGACAGCTAAACATCCCAAAATGATAGCAAGACAACAACAACAACAAAAGAACAGGAGAATGTGGAAGGTGAATGGACATAGGCAGGGCTTGAAAAATTTTCTTCTGACCTAGGTGCCAGTTCTGAAAACCAGGTACCAGAATAATACAAATAGAGTGAGATGCATAGGTCTATATGTTTTAGCTTTATATTATAGTTACTGGTATAAAGAGTACCAACTTGACTTAGTGAACAGGCTATCCATTGAAGATTACAGCAAATGAAGGCAGTATAAGTGAAGCTATACAAAGGAGCAGTGTGTATTTTGTGTGCTTTATGTCCATGCACACATCTTGCAGTTTGAGCAAAATACCAATTTTTCACTGTTCTGGATGGATCAAAATTCTCTAATGATGGACCATTCAATGTTCATAAACATTAAATTGTTAAGGTTGTCTGACCTCATTGGTAACATCAAACTGTTAATTAGGATCAGTAATCTAAATCCTGAAGCCTCCATGGCTCAGGCGGCAGTGCATCGGCCTCTCACCGCTGGGTTCCATGGTTCAAATCCCAGTCACTCCATGCAAGATTTGTGCTGGACAAAGCAGAGGCGGGACAGGTTTTTCTCCAGGTACTCGTTTTCCCTGTCATCTTTCATTCCAGCAACACTCTCCATTATCATTTCATTTCATCTGTCAGTCATTAATCATTGCCCCAGAGGAGTGTGACAGACCTCAGCAGCCGGCACAATTCCTAGCCGCAAGATGGAGGCTTCATTCATTCCATCCCTGACCCGGTCAATGACTGGAAAACAGGTTGTAGGATTTCATTCAATCTAAATCCTCTCTCACACTTGGCACAGATAACACTGACACAATACGAAGCAACTTGCCTAAAATCAGAAACCTGTCTTCATTTGACACAACTTTGCTCTAGAGCTTGCTCAACTTTATTCCCATGCCAAGCACTTTGAATTCATTCCATTTGCTTTACTTTGTCAAAGTCCATGGTATAATCCACAAGTTGGTTCTTAAAATGCAGCATCAATGTTTTGATTTCTCTCTCACTCTCTCTCTCCCCCCCCACCTGCTGGCCAGGTAAATTTATCAAATACCCTGCTGCACATTTCAATGCTATGTTCGCTCTTGAGAAACCTTTCCTCTGCGTATTTTGATCCATCTTCAAAGGTCCTTTATCAGCTTAACCCAATCGCATCATTTGACGACCCTAGCTCGCAAAAGTTATTCATGGCATATAAATCCAACGACGAGCTCAGCTCGCGGCGATGCACTGCTGTATATCAGTACATGTAGTTCGGTTACTAACTCACAGATGCCACTTGTATGCATTCTGAGCTGAAGTTTTAGACATGTGGCTTCGGTTATTTCCCGTGCTCCAGGTTATCACACACTTCTGGAACAAGAGATAAAAGAATCTTTGTTCATATTATTTTGCTCACGTCAGATGCAATCATGGCGTTAAGCAGATGTGTTGGTGTTGACGAAGATGGAATACAATAGCTAATATATAGTGTTTTAGAGAGTGATTATGAAGACAGTGATGTTTGTGATGACGAAATAGATCCTGAAGGTCTTAGTTCAAGTTCGAGTGATGCATGTAGTAGTGCTGATGGCACGGAAAGTGATACAAATGACAACGGTAGGCAAGTCTACGGCGAAACCACGTGACCTCCCAAGAGGCCGTAGTTTTGTGTAGTCTAGGGATATGTTATTGAAGATCTACGCGCTTTTAACTCCTAAAGGGGTAAGACCCCTCAGTGTGTTTTCATGGTGCTTACTTCACCGTGGCCCACATCCTAGTGTATGCCATAGTGTGGGATTTAAATGTGTTTTCTCAGTGCACTGCTACTGTATTTAAACAGGATGTGAATGGGTTAAAGAGAAGAAATGATACTATGATCATACCCTTGTAATTGTAATAACTCAACAGAATTAAATGTAACTGACATTTAAGGTAAATCTGAAACTTTGAAATTTATCCAGTAATAAATATATTATAATTTGTTTTTAATCCATCCATCCACGTAAAAATCAGATCTACTGGCCAGTAATAACTGGGGAATACCAATGCAGAATAACCTACGCACCACACACAGATTTCCAGTCACCATGGCGACCTGACGCCCAAGATTTTTTGAGCCCTGGATAGGGGTGACAAGAAAAATATATGTATTTTCATAGCTCATTAATTCCCTTATTGTTAGAAACACTTCAAAATAAACAACTGGATGATAGCATTCTGGATGCTCTGTTCAACCCTTAAAATGCCCAGACTCTTTGCATTTAGCATTATGAATGGCAGATGGCAATATATGAGTTTTGTTTTCATAGAGTAAAGAACCTAGTTTCTAATTTTATCACTACACGGCTCATTTGTTCATTTATTTACAGACTGGATTTCTGAATTTTGTGTGTTTCTCTGGTCATGTGACGACTGGCAGTTATATAATGGTAATTACTACTTTTCACATATCCTGTGTTTATTCACTTGGATGGCTGCATTGCAAGGGGATTACCATACTTTATCTGTAATTTTAATTCTGAATTATTTTTATTGCTATTTTTGAAATTTGATTTCGTTTCCAAAGTGTTCAGAAATTTTATTTTTTTAAATATACTTTGAATCTTAATGCTATTGTAATCATTGTTGGTACAATAGTAAGGACATACCATCCTCAACATTTCCTGCAAGTTTAATGTCAAAATATTCAAAATTGTAAATTATGTGGTACTTTAAATAGGGACTTGAAAAATGCTATTAATCAGCCTGGCATTCTTGGTACATTATCAGCATGAGAGCATGGTTCTAAGAGAGTTAAGGTCATTGCAAGGGAAACCAGGAAAAATGTATTTGTTCTCCATAGAAGAAAACCGATAAAATATTGATAGGTGAAGTGGTGTACCGGTGTTTAATATTTTTCACCACCTTGGTCCGTGGTAAATGCTACCCCTTATATTCAATGAAATTTCTAATTTATATTCACAAATTATAAATCTCGTAAATGTATGTACTGATATAAGAACTAGTTACAATACTACTGTAAACTTAAAAAAAAAAAATTCCATTAGCAAGTCTTAACAGCCACAAATATATTCAGAAACTGAACCACCTTTATAATAATCAAGGAATGAACAAGGAGCTACCTGGTGGGAGACAACAGCCTCTTTGCTCCATCCTATATCCTGTATGGCTCTGTCATTGGTAGAGCTCTGAGAGCTCTGTACTTGTGCTAGTGAGACACGTAATTTACTTGACATGCTCAATGATTGTGATTATAAAGTGCACAGTAACAATTTGAAACCGTCTACCAGAACAATCTGAGTACATCTGAGGCCTAGCAAATGAAATTAGGAGAGTAAAAAGTAAAATAACAAAAGACAAGTTTTGATGCATGTCACAGATTTTTCTTCGAAGATGTTAGGTCTGTACAAACAAAAATGGAAATCATTTTCAGCAGCTGCTATGACATTAAGGAAAGAAAAGGAAAATCACTGCCTGATTTTATTTCTTTCCTGTATTTTTTATGACAATGAAGCTGTTTCCTAATTCCTTCCCGTTGATGAGAACGGCGGCTGTCTCCAGCAGGAAGACACGGTAGGATTATTGATTGATAGATAGATATAGATAGATAATGCCTTTATTGGTGGCAAAGTTAGGGCTCAAGCCCCTCTCTTACACTTAACCACTAGAAAAGTATACATTTACATAATTACAAATAATAATAATAATAATAATAATAATAATAATAATAATAATAATAATAATAATAATAATAATAATAATAATAATAATAATAATGATGATGATGATGATGATGATGATGATGATAGAATCCTTAATTTTAAAATACACAAAATAAAGTACACTTAAGTGATGTAACTACAGTAAGCCATTCAATCATCTCATTCATTCCTTCATTCACTCAACAATTATCCAGCAAGTCAGTGGGATCTACTCAGCAAATGCTAGTGGTAAGCCACTTTAAACTTGCGATGAGAAGGATTGTCTCTAACGTTCGCATGTAGCGAATTCCATGACCTGCACACAGAGATTATGAAGGAGCTGTTGTAAACAGCAATGCGGTTTATAGGTATGGCCAGGGAGAAGCCAGATCTTGTATTGTGGTCATGATAGGATGAGAGGTGAGAAAAAGATGAAGAGAGATAGTTGGGAGTATTAGTGGAAAGTATTTTATGCAGAAGTGATAACATGTGAAGTTCACAGCGCTGGTGCACTTGAAGCCATGACAGCTCCTTATAATAAGGTGATACATGAGCATCATATTGCAGATTAAAGATATATCTTACGCAGCTGTTCAGGCTCTGGTCCAGTTTCTTGTTACTGTCACAAGTTATTTCAATCAACACAGTATCACAATAGTCAAATATAGGTAGTATCAGAGAGCGAACTAGTTGTACTTTAAGTTGAACAGAGAATACATCACAGAACCATTTCAATGGATAAAGCATTTATGTACTTTATTACATGTGCTTATCATCTGTTGAGTCCAATTTAGGGTCTCAGTCATAACAATTCCTAATTTAGTCACTGAAGTAGAGTAGGGAATGATTTTATTGCTTAAAATTATTGGGGAGATATCCTGTTTACTTGAGGGAATATAAGTTTTTACTGGTACCTTGAGTTTTATTTGGGTTTATTAATGAACTGTTTTTATTTGCATAGTCACTAAGATGTTGAAGGTCGGAATTTATTTTAGTAATTGCAGTATCAATATCACTCGGTTTTGAATGATAGTAAATCTGTACATCATCTGCGTACACTTCCAATTTGCAGAATTTAAGTGTTTTTGACATATCATTAGTTTAGATGATAAATAACAGTGGTCCGAGGACTGACCCCTGAGGGGCACCGAGGGTCTTACTTTGCCATCCTGAACTCACATTTCCAACTGTCACACGTTGCTGGCATATTTCACGGCAAGAGGAAAAAACCGAAGTGACAGAATAATAAAATTTAACTCTCGAAGTTCCTGCAGTAGTGACTGAGGGTTGACAGTGTCGAAGGCACTACTGAGATCTAATAATATCATACAGTCATGTCCCATTGGTCCATTGCACGTCTGATATCATCTGTCACTCGTATTAAAGATGTAGCAGTGCTATGTCCTTTTCTGAAGCCGGATTGAAAGGGTTTGAGAAGGGAATGCTTGGTAAGGAATTCAGTAACTTGTGTACGAACTAGACATTCAAGCACCTTGGATAAGGGTGGTAGGATGGACACTGGACGATAATCTGAAGGAAAATCTAACTTGGAGCTCTTCGGGATGGATCTAATTAGTGCATCTTTCCAAATATCTGAGAACACTCCCGTTTGTCAGGCAGTAGTTAAATATATGGGTTAGTATTGGCAGAACAGCTCCTAAGATATACTTAATCAGCGATATAGGAATGTCATCATTACCTGTGGCATTAGATGTAATATAGTCTATCACACCTTTAACTTCATTCGAGCTGAAATTTCTAAAAGAGAATTGCTCATACACAGACTGCTGTTGAAACAAGGGTAGTGATTTTTTAGGGAAGGAGGTAGAGGCTATTCTTGGCCATGCAAAATGATCATTTAAAGCCTCTAGCGATATGCCTGGTACATGTTGCTCTACGGCTTGACCTATACCTAACGTACACAATTTACTCCATTTTTTGTCGCAGGCTGTTATTGTTCGTCAGTTCCTGAAAGTATTTATATTTAGAATTCCTAATTAACTGCTTGGTTCTGTTTCTCAGAAACCTGTACCGCTCGAAATCATCTGTGCTGTGTGTTTGTCTGTATTGTCTGTACAGTTTGTCATGACCGGCCATAACAGATCTTATCTCGGCCATTAACCACGCGGAAGAATGGCAGGTGATTCTTACCTCTTTCTTTGGTGTGTGCTTGTAAAATATTCCCAGTACCAATGAATTGAATTTGTTTACTCTAGAGTTAATGTTCTGAAAATTAACTTGTACTATCCCAAGGCAAGTTGTGTGCATCGTGGCGTAGTTTATTCCGGTCCATGTGTCGTAAGTCTTGTATTGTGATGTGGCGTGGTTTATACTTAGGTATTCGTGTAGGATAAAACATGTACAGTAGGTCATGTGAAGATATGCCAGGAGCAGGGATCTGTCCGTGCTTAATTACTTTCTGAGGTTGATTTGTCACAAGATCATCAATTAAGGTATGACATGTGCGGTTATAGTAATGAACGTGATTAGTAGCATTGAGGGGTAAAATCGTCACGTTTGTAGCGAGAAATAAATTCAGTAGTTTGTTCGCGTCACTAGTTTGCTTTAAAAGGTCAGTGTTAAAGTCACCCATGATTATAATGTCACCATATGCCATGATAAGATTTGCTAATGCCTCTTCAAAATCATCATCATCACTGGCACAACAGCCCTTTGTGGGCCTTGGCCTTCTGAAGAAGTTTTCCCCATTCTTTCCTGTTAAGTGCAGAGCTCCTCCAATTCTTGACTCCAATTATCTTTACATCCTCTCTCACCCCTTCTTCCCACCTTAACTTTGGTCTGCCAACTTTCCTGGTTCCTTCTGGTACTGCATTAAATATCTTCTTTATCATTCTGTCATTAGCATGCAACACATGTCCTGCCCACTCCAACCTTCTGATCTTTATACAATTAACAATGTTTGGTTCGTTATATAAATTATACAATTCATGATTATATTTTCTTCTCCAGACACCATTTTTTTCCACTGGCCCAAAAATTTGCCTCAAAATCCTTCTTTCAAATATACCGAGCTGTCTTTCATCAGATTTTGAGAGTGTCCAGGTCTCAGCACCATATGTTAATACAGGCTTTACTAAAACTTTATACATCAGGACTTTAGTTTTACTAAACAGAAACTTAGACTTCAGATGTTTTCTGAGGCCATGATAGCACTTGTTAGCAGACAGTATACATTTCTGAACTAACATTGTTCTTGGAATTAACTTCTGATCCAAGGTAGGTAAAGCTATGCACAACATCAAACTTATACTAGCCAATTTCTATGAATGTAGACCCACTCAGGTAGTCTTTCTTGGTTACGGGCATATACTTAGTTTTCCCTTCATTAATATGTAAATTCATCTTTCTTGCTGCTTTTTCGAGGCTTGTGAAAGCTTCTTTCAGTGCTCTTGGTGTTCTTGCCATTAAATCAATATCATCTGCATATGCCAAAATTTGAACTGATTTATATAAGATGGTTCCCCTTGTGTTGATACTTGCCTCTCTAACAACTTTCTCCAGAGCTATATTGAACAAAAGGCATGATAATGAATCTCCTTGCCTAACTCCGTTCTTGGTCGTTACAGCACTTGAAAATATATTCTGGATCTTAATTTGATTCTGAGTATTTTCCATGGTAGCTTTCACAAGGGCGATCAATTTCTTAGGGATCTCGAACTCCTCCATTGCTACATAGAGGCTCCTTCTATCAATGCTGTCATAGGCTGATCTGAAGTCAATGAAGAGATGGTGTGTATCAATTCCAAATTCTTTACATTTTTCAAGTATCTGGCGAATTGTGAAGATCTGACCAATAGTAGATCTTCCTTGGCGAAATCTGCATTGATAGTCACCAACCACATTTTCCACGTAAGGCACCAATCTGCTAAAGAGAATATTGGAAAATATTTTATAAGCAATGGATAATAAGCAGATACCTCTATAGTTAGAACACATCATGATATCACCTTTCTTATGTATCGGGCAGATGATAGCTATGTTCCATTCATCAGGGATTGTTTCAGCTACCCATATCTTGGCCACTAGTTTGTGAAAGTGTTTAACAAATTCTTTTCCAGCATTTTTTACAAGCTCTGATTAAATCCATTCCCGGGGCTTTGTTATTCTTTAACTTCTTAATGCCAAGCTCAACTTCCTCAACAGTAGGTATCGGTACTTCTATGTCTGGTTTTCTCGTATTTACAGGAGGTAAGGATACTTGGTTATCACCTGGACTTTCATTCAACAGTTCGTCAAAATATTGGGTCCATCTTTCTAGTATTGCTTCCTCACTGCCCAGTATTATACCATCTTTATCTTTACACAAACTTGTTCTAGGCTGAAAATCCTTACGACTTTTATTTAACTTCTGATAGAAAGCTCTCACATCATTAATCCCTTTCAACCGTTCCATTTCTTTTAATTCTTTCCTCTCATACTGTCTCTTTTTCTTCTTGTGCAATCTCTTTTCTTCTCTTCTGGAAGTTCTATACTCTTCCACTGCTTTTCGGGTGTGGTTCCTCTGTTGCATTCTCTTGTATGCTTCATTTTTTAAGGTTGCTGCTCGTGCACACTCTTCATCAAACCAATCGTTGTGCCAGACTTTCTCTTCCCTTCCTAAAACTTCATTTGCAGTTTTTGATAGTGCGTCTTTAAGATTCCTCCAGATTTCATCAATACTCTCACTATTAGGCATATCAGTCAGGGCCTCATTAAGCAAGCTAGCATACCTGAGAGCAGTTTCGGGCTCCTTCAGCCGAGCACTGTTGAACTTTCTTGCATTGGATCCATGTACCTTTCTTGCATTAGATATTCGGCTTCTAATAGCTGCTACCACAAGGTAGTGGTCAGAGTCAATATTGGCCCCCCTATAACTTCTAACATCCATCAAGTTAGAGAAGTATCTTGCATCTATTAGGAGGTGGTCAATTTGGTTAAAAGTACTTCCATCTGGAGACTTCCATGTCATTTTATGTATGTCCTTGTGATTAAAAGTTGTACTTTCCACTACCACATTTCTCGAGGATGCAAAATGTATAAGCCTGATTCCATTATCATTAGAAATATCATGCAAGCTATATTTTCCAATACAAGGTCTGTATTTGTCTTCCTTGCCTATCTTCGCATTCAAGTCACCGAAGATTATTTTACAGTCTGCTCTTGGGCACTCATTATAAATTGCATCCAATTCATCGTAAAATGAATCTTTATCTTCGTCGCTCTTCTCTTCAGTTGGAGCATGTGCACGGATAAGGCTGTAATTGAAGAACTTCCCTCTAATTCTAAGTCTGCACAATCTATGCGATTTTGCCCGAAAATCCATGATAAGGTGTTTTATATGCTTATTGACAATAAAACCAGTACCGAACATGTGATCCTTCATGTGGCAACTATAGAATAACATGTGATTTTTCCTCTGTATCACTCCTTCACCAATCCATCTCACTTCTTGAATAGCAGTAATATCTAGTCGATACTCATCCAGCTGATCGAGCAACTTTCTGAGGTTTCCAGCTTGGTAAAGAGTTAAAACATTCCACGAACCAATTCTCAAGTCCTTTACACGTTTGCGAGGTCGTCGTAAAAATGTCAGGCCGGCTATTTCTTTTTCAGATTTCGTAACAAGAGTTTTTTTTACAGATTGCGATGTCAGCCCAACACCAACCCCCAGCAATCCTGGAGGGCCGACGTTTTCTTTCGGGGTTGTCTCCCTTAGCTGGTGGGTCCCCATTTTGAAGCATCGGGAACTCGCTGTTTCGCCCTTACATGACTTAGCCGTGTACACGCGGTGTACCTGTTGCCCAGGGGCCACGGCGTGGACATGCATGTATCGGACTTGGTAGGAATAAATGGCATTTCCTGTGTTTTATTAGTACACTTCCACCAGCAAGAAGTGAACCCACAGGACCACATACTACCCCTTCGGCCCCCCTTTAAAATCATCAGTCTGTCTTATTTTAGGCGGCTTGTATACAATAGCTATTAATATCTTCTTA
Source organism: Anabrus simplex (assembly GCF_040414725.1). Lineage (NCBI taxonomy): Eukaryota > Metazoa > Arthropoda > Insecta > Orthoptera > Tettigoniidae > Anabrus > Anabrus simplex. The sequence goes on from NC_090266.1 coordinate 679,832,026, forward strand.
TGGCAGTCTAATTCTACAAACATATATTCCGGTCGCAGTGTAAGTCTTGGGTCAGAAGTGGAAATTATCTTACATTTTAGGTCATTTCTGTAGTAAAGTAGAAGCCACCACCTATTTTGTCAATACGGTCATGGCGTAATATTGCGTATCTGTCAAGGTTAGCTGCCGATGACGGCATGTCTGTGTGCATCCAGCTTTCATTGATTCCAATACTATGTACATAGTTCACTTAACAAACAGCCTGTACCTCTTCGAGATGAGCTAATAATGACTGGCCATTTAGGTGGCAACAGTGTAACGACCACGGGTGGTTACTGAGCTGCTCTTGCAACACAAGTCCTGCTGAAGGTGGTAGGGACAAATGAGAAGGGAAGGGTGGGGGCTGTGGATAGGAATGCAGGTCAATGGTATTACCATTGTACTGGTCAAGAAACATGTGAAACCATCCAGTAGAAGAAATTAAATAAAATGTAAAATGAGCTTACCCAAGCAACCTGGTGAGTAAATCCACTGACTTTCACATGCACACACTTACACTCACACACAGATACAAACTAACACATACAATTCCTCTTTCTAAGTTCACATGTTCATCCTACTCCCTGCAAAGTTTTTTGACTGCGCCATCATGCATATTTGAGTGTTACTTCCATGTTCTCTTAAAACACAAATGCGTCCATCTTGAGTCCAGCATTTCTGCAGTCCCCATAAATCCCTTGGCTGATTAAGGATATTTTTCTCACACTTGTGAGGGACTCTGTTAACATGAACCCACTACCCTTCATAGCTTGATTCACGCGCCACACTCAATCACGATCATGGTACCGAAGGAACTTAATAATGATTGGTCGATTTCCCTGCGAGACCAGTTCAGCAAACGTTTGATTTCGGCGGCCCAGCTTTTTGGCAGCGATCCACATTAAGAACTGAAAGTTCTACTGAGAGTTGGACACCGTGCAGCAAAAGGCAATTCCAGCGACTGTACTGATCGGCCTCATCCAATACATCATCTTGTTTCTGAAGCCAATCTTCCAGAGCCTTCAGCTCCCCTTTAAGCTTGGAGATGGTCTTCGCTGGCCTGTTTACTGAATGCCTGGAACTCGCCGCCAAGCGCTTGGAGCACGTTTGGTGGGTTGGCGGTACTGACTGCTGAGTCTAGGCGAGCTTGAAAGTATTTCATGCAATCTTCGAAAGCCGATATCTTCTTCGCTACCTCCTTCACAGGCATAGTGATTGCTTTTTAAAGAAGGCACTTAAATATATAACTTTGTTCACATGGATTAGCACTTTCAGCTAAGTAACTTGCAATTTAAACAGGGTGTAGCAAGAGCAACTTTACTCTACCGTTTCACTGTATGAAATCTACAGTTCCATTGGCAAAATATTCTAATACATTCCACTCCTTGGTATTCCCACAAGAATATATATATATATATATATATTGGTAAACTTAAAGCTGTCCTTCCTGTCAGCTTTCTATGCACATCTCGCTTGAATTTGCCGTAAACTCTTGTTTTGTGATCACTGTATAAAACATTTTAAAAAATCGCTCCTACAAATTTTTTTATCATTGTCTGTCATGAGAATAATACCTACACAAATTGGCATCAATCTCTCCTGACTCCCATATTTTTTTCCTCTGTGCCAACCACGCATGTGCCATGGCCTCAATGTATAGTTCCAGGATTAGCCTGGTGTGAAAACCGGAAAACACGGAAAAACATCTTCAGGGCTTCGACGAGGGGATTCAAACCCACTATCTACCGCGGATGTGTATTGGTGTATTTATCATGAAGAACATGGCAACATACACACAGTTTTAAATTTATTTCTCTTGTGAGTGTAAGTGGTATGAAGGACACGTTTCATGTTATAAAAATGGTGTCACCAAACTTTGTTGTTCTAGGCCCGAGTATATATGACCCATACCTAAATAAGCCACTGGATGTGTACCTTGCCACTAATGAGGATGAGATAAGAACCATGGAGTTCTAATTTATCTTGGTTGAAAACCCTGTTTTCTGTATTAGAGCAAAGAAACCATAAGAGTATCGAAACTCTTAAATTTAATGAATAATGAGAAAGAAAAGTCCTTCTACTTCACACAGTTTTTACATTTTTGCACATGACAGCATCTCAGCATCTCAAATGAAACCTAGGCTTAAATTACTAAAGACAATGGCAAAGGGCAAACTGGCAGCATAAAAAATGTGAAACACTACGTCATATTCTGGAGAGTTATGAACTTTATCATACCAAGTTTTCATTCTGAAATCATTAATAGTGTGTATGGATCTCTACACACAAAAGTTAAACAGTTTTCTATTTAGGTGTGCTGTAGTTCCACGACAAAGCTTTAAACTTGTGCATCAGGAGATTCAAATCTGTCTTTTGAGAAAATACAGTGGCCTTTCAACTGTCAAGTGAATGGGTTAACTGAACAATATTTTCAGATTTCAAATTGTCCCTGCTACCACTAATCTTTTTCCTTTCTTTTTTTTTTTTTTTTTTTGCAAATATTGTCCAATAAGGATTCCTCCAACAATTTGCAAAAAGGAAATGTATCCAAGTATGAAATCTACAGTTCCATTGGCAAAATATTCTAATACATTCCACTCCTTGGTATTCCCACAAGAATATATATATATTGGTAAACTTAAAACTGGTGGCTTGATTCTTCTTGTTCCACAAACGTCTTCCTCCCTGGAAATCATCTTCCTCATTGCCTACCAAAAAATTCATGACATTTTATCATACCATATGAATTCTCTGCTCTTATAGAATTAATCTAAAACTTAATTTCCTTTACCTCCTTTACTTTTTATTTAATGACATCCCCACTAACACCAGTTTCTCCAGGAGATATTTTACATTCTTCTTAGCTTCATAACACATCCCACACCTACATACTGTCTATTCTTTGGAACTTTTCACTGACATCCATGTACTTCTAGACAGTTTTCTAACTCTGAAGATTTTACATCCTTATTCATTAGCAGATACACCTCACCTTCTGTATCTTAAAAGATCCAGCAATACTCAGTATGTAGCAGACTAGTTGAGGATTGTTTTCATCACAAAATCTCCAGTATATCAGCGTGTTCCCCACAGATTTCTGAAGTTACTATTTACAATAAATTTATAAATTGCCTTTCCAAGAGAAGCACTGAACTTACTGACAATTAAAAGTAGAATGAATTTGTAACAACTACTCTCTTCCCAGTGTAGAAATTCAGGAAGCATTCACTATACCTGTTAGCTCTGTTTCATACCTTCTGAACTCACAGATACTACTTTCTCATATCCTTCTACAGTGTTTCTAATCCTTGAATTCAAATCAATTATTCTTTCTTTGCACTTGATCCTAATTCCCATAAACTTCTTGTTTTTCAAGGATATTAGATGAACTGTGGACTTGAGTGAAGTGAATATAGTAAGTACAATTCAGTGCTAGTGTATTAGTCATAACTTTACATTAATGTTCTAAAGAAGAGCCACTTGAAAATACACCAACCTTTCATCATCTGAATCTTCACCTTCAAATGGATTAGTGTTACTAGAATTATTTCCATGTTGCTGACGTGGCTCATAATCACTACTGAATGAATGCGAGGGTCCTGGCAGAGCATAATATGATGGTGGGGGCTCTTCGAGTATTGGGGCACAAGGAAGGTAACTGAGTGAGCGTCGATGATACTGTCTCAACCTCTCCTTTGTTCTTCTCACAGTTTCCTCTGCCATTGCAGAACCTGCAAGTTAATAAGAACATAGTACAATTATTACTCTCCCGTTTACAATTAAAATTTCCATAGTCAAAAATATTCGTCTATAGCTTGCAAAATCATGTTACCAATAATGAAGTAGTTCACTGAACATACATTTAAACATTTTAATACAGTGAAATCTCAATATGATACCATCCAGGCAGAAAAAAAAACTGTTGTAGAGGAATTTATTGTTAAGAAAACAACTTAGAATAACGGGTTCTCCTGCCAATTGGTGAACAAAATAACACCAGAAAATTTAATTATATGAAGTACCTGCCACATCTTATCATTTAATTCCCACTAACACGAGGTTTGTGACAACAGAATTACCATAAAATTACCAAATGACAATACCTTAAATATGTCCAGCAGAGTACAGTCATACTGACCGCATTACTTTAATTTCTCAATCCTAATTGTTGTTCACACAATGGAGCACTTCACAGCAGTAAACTAGCATAGTTAAAGAAATCTGAAACAACAGTCTGTTTCATATTCCTCTTCACAGACAGAGAAAGACACAACAGCCGATTGAGTTGAGATTCACTGCTACAGCTCTAACAGTCCATAGAATGTACGACAATGGGACAAAACGAGATAACAAGAAGGCTACATTAGTTTTAACCAGCTGTGTGATAACTACAGTGCTGCCCTGATATGCACACCACCTAAATCTTCGTGCAATTCCATATCTGTCAAGTTCCCACAGTTGCTCCATAAACCCATCCCATCGGTACGTACACTGCTATAAACACACTTTTTTTTTTTTTTTGCTTTACATCGCACCAACACAGATATGTCGTACGGCGATGATGGGATAGGAAAGGCCTAGGAATGGGAAGGAAGCGGCTGTGGCCTTAATTAAGGTACAGCCCTAGCATTTGCCTGGTGTGAAAATGGGGAAACCACGGAAAACCATCTTCAGGGCTGCCAGTGGGTTCGAAACCCACTATCTCCTGATTACTGGATACTGGCCCCAGCCGCTGACCGCAATGCATGCCCTTATGCGGTTTGGATCCTCTCCTGAGGCAAGTTTGTCCACAGTTGTTGCAGCCGTCCCTCCAGATCCCGCAGGTTAGTACTGGGAAGGAGTCCCCTTCCAATGTCTTCCCACACGTGTTCAATGATGGGGATCTTGCTGGCCACAGGAAGATCTCAACATGCTCTAGGCAGTCCATAGACTCACATGCTGTGTGTGGACGTGCATTATCTCATTGGAACACTGTCCCAGGGTGCTGTGCCATAAGGGGTAGGACGTGCGGACGCAGAATGTCTGTGACGTATCACAGTGCCGTCAAAGTCTGCTGAAGCACTATGGTTCCCCACACCATGATGCCAGGGATTACGGCTGTGTATCTTTCCACAATATGGGCAGAATCTGCCCTCTGCCCTCGTCGCAGCCAAACCCGCACACGATGGTCATCGGAGGTTATGGAGAAGCGGGACTCATCGCTGAAGATGATGTGACACTAGTCGTCCTCTATCCATGCCTCGCGGGCAGGGCACCACTCCAAACCCAGGTGTTGGTGTTCTTGTGTCAATGGCAACCGACGCATGGGGCGTTAGGACCCCAATCCGGCGGATGCGAGTCAACGAGACACTGTGCGGGAACTCGCAGGATGTTGTACAGTCTCCAGTACATGTTCGCAGATTGTAGGCACCAAAATTATGGGATCTCACAATGCTTGGTGCACCAAACGACGATCCTCCCTCGGGGTGGTATTTTTTTGGTCAACCCGAACCTGCACGAAGTGATTGGGTTCCCTCATGTACCCATTGAGTCCAGTATCGGGCCACTGTGACATCTGAATGGCCCACATGCCTGGCAATTGCATGATATGGCCAACCAGCCTCATGCAGTCCCACAATGCAGCCGCTGTCAAATGCTGTCAATTAGTGGATAGGCTGTCTAATGCATCTGCGAAGCATCGCAGTTGCTTCGTACTGTACACAGTCCTCTCTGCACATCTTGCTTAACTGTCTTGACTCACAGCAGTTGACTGGTAACAACTTATCAAGAACAGGACGGTGCCATCACGAATGCACTCTGGTGGGCGTTCTACACATTACAGATCCTTGTAAATTTACTCATTTACTCATCAATGGTATGCATGTATACCGAAATGGGATAATAGTGGACCACTCCTTCTGGGTGGTTAACTTTTCTGTCAGGCAGTGAATATAAAGTAGAAGTCTGTTATAGCGAGAATTCATAACAGCAAAAAATTTACTCATTATAGCGGATTCTCGTTATGTCCGATTTTTTGTAAAAGTTGAGGGAAAACCCATACATATTAAAAATGTTATGAAACGGCAATCAGTTTGTTCAGAACTTGCATTTTCGTGGATGATATCCACACTATTGCTTACTCGTTTGTTATTTTTCGAAATCCGATACTACGTGAAAGTGTATGTTAAATTTCAATCTGAAAAAATTGTAGTATCACTCCAGAGGCCTCTGTGACAAACGTTTCAATTTCCTTCTTCAAACAGCGTCACCTAACCTAACCGTATAAGCATCATGAAAAGATTTCAAGTGCACACTGAGAAATTATAACCACCTTGCTATGCATTTACATGGAAATATTGCAAAATTTAATTAGACACAAGAAAATATAAACTGTCCTCTGAAATCAGTGATGTATTCTAGCATATACTGAGGTGAATCATATTCTTACTTAAGTTCAGTATATAACATTTGCTTCAGCCTTTATTTCTAACGTGTTAACAACTGCTATCGGCCAAGACATTTACGCGTTTATTACGAAAATGTGTTATCCCCTTTCATTTTGAATTTCCTTTTAGAGAACAGCAGTCAACGGGTATTACTAATTGACTCCGACATCGCTTTTGAATGTCGACGAGAGAGCTTGCAAGTGTTCATGGCAAGAAAACGATACTGTTCCATGATCAGATTCACAATTAAGTATTTATTTATTTTCCACCTAGTCGATACAATCATTGTATCGACTAGGTGGAAAATAAATAAATACTTAATTGTGAATCTAATGAAGTGCGATACGGACCATGAAGCTGATTTTATGTAGTTCCATGATCAGTCGCATTTTATGGCAAATGTTTGTTTTTCTTATTCAAACAGCGTTACCTAACTTACTAACTTAACATGACCGTAATATATGTATCTTGAAAACATATTCCAAGCGCCAGTAGAGAAATTATAACATCTCGCTAAAAATTTACATGGCAATAGCCTCTCCAAAATTTAACAAGATGCGAGAAAATGTAAACTAACCTCTGAAATCAGTGATGCGCTCTGCCATACCTTGAGGTGTGTTGCATTCTTACTTAATTTCAGTGTAGAGTATTAAAATTAAGCGATCGTTTACTTAGCATTTATTTCTAACGAGTTCACAACTGCTATCGACCAAGTTATTTACGTATTTGTTACAAAAACATATACTCTTCTTTCTTTCTTTCTTTCTTTCTTTCTTTCTTTCTTTCTTTACGGAACAGCAGTCGACGGGTATTACTAATAGACTCCTACATCGCCTTTGAATGACGACAAGAGAGCTTGCTAGTGGGCACAGCGAGGAAACGATACCGAAGATTATTGATCGCATGCAATATAATGGCTGCGTGCATATATATCGGTACCGGAAAAAATCGCGCATGCTTAATCGCTCGTAATAACGGATGTGTCAGTGTTGAGGCTCTCGCTGTAACCGAAGGATAATACACAGTTTAATATAGGAATTTTGAAGGAACAGAAATAATCTGACGTTATAATGGGGTTCTTGTTATATGCTGTACTCGCTACAGTGGACTTCTACTGTATATGAGGAGCATATTTTTACAAAATATTAGAACGAACCAGCCAACTACAGAAATATATAGGCTAACTGAAGATCTATAAATGAAGATTAAAGCTAACACATTAATTTCCATTTCTTAGGACTGAAACTTACCTGAATACTGAATTTCATGGATGTCTCTGTTTTGTACATTTGGAATTTCATTAGCAATATCTCGATGTGCTTCAAATATAACATGGCATTTATGAGCTAATTCCAAGTAAGATTCTGAGAGTTTTAAGAGACCTTCCTTCACCCTTATGATTTTAACAGCTTCATTTTCTTGAACTCGTTCCACTACTGAAAACAAAATGCAGAAGTACTGGTATAGTAGTAGAGAGCAAAATTTAGAAAAGAATATTTGAATTATTCACACCATTCTTTTTTTCCTACTTGTTTAACATCTCACTAACACATCAAAGGTTTTTGGGGATGAAAGGATGGGAAAGGTCTAGGATTGGGAAGGTAGCAGCCATGGCCTTAATTAAGGTACAGCCCCTGCATTTGCCTGGTGTAAAAATGGGAAACTACAGAAAACCATCTTCGTGGCTGCCGATGGTGGGATTCCAACCCACCATCTCACAAATGCAAGCTCACAGCTGTGCAACCCTAACCACATGACCAACTCGCTCAGTTCACACCATTCTGAATGAGATTATGCAAACAATTTACTCTTGGTATGATGAAAAGGCAGAATAAAAATCACAAAAGTATATCACACTTAGGACATGTTCAGTCCATTATTAACAGCAGACTCAGAATAAAGATTCAACACAGTCAAAGCCTGTAAGATGAACCATACATTAATTTACAGAACTAAACATTGTTTTACCTCAAACAAATAATACACAAATACTGTATGTCCGTAACAAAGAAAATTTAAAATAATAGCAACTTCTAGTTATAATACAATGCTTGATTTACTAGATATTTCTTGAATACATTTTTAAACATTCTACCATTTACTAATTTTATCTTATTGGATACAAGCGGGCCTTCAAAATTATCATCGTTATTCATGCAAATTTAATGTAAATTGATATGAGAAAACCAGAGTTTCTTCTTCTCCTATAGTACTTGCAAAACTTTTTTTGGTCATGTTAACAAATTCTTGATGCAGAAGTTGCTAACTTATTATTACTGTAATAATTAAAACATATTTCCTTTATGGGAGAAAATTCTTCTGAAGAACACTACTTGTTCTGTGTAGTATAATCATGCATTAATATTATTCAGATGACAACAGAAAACAGTAGCATAGCTAATAGAAGCATGCTGAAAGTTTATTTACTTAATCATATGGCAAAATAAATTTATACAACTACAGTGTCACAAGCTCGATCAACGGCTCAGCAGTAGTGTGTCCACATCTGGACCATAAGATCGTGGGTTCAAACCCATCAGGGGTAGCTGGATTTTTGAAAGGTAGAAAAATATCCATCCGACATGCCATGTTGTACAATGTCGACATATAAATGATCATATAGATGTTGATTCCCATAGGGAACCTGAAACATTTGTTCTGAATGAGTAAATTTACAATACCAATATAAATGGTCCGTTATTGGACATTATAAATTTTCCAGCTAACTCATTCCTGGTTGCCAGCGTTGCGCCCCCATGTGCTACGCTGGGCTCATCAGTTGGTACCTAACACACCTACCAAGACGCATGGCTAGTGCATACCGTGGAGCCCAGCACATGGGGGCGAAACGCTGGCAACCAGGAATGAGTTAGCTGGAAAATTTATAATGTCCAATAACAGACCATTTATATTGGTATTATAAATTTACTCATTCGGAACAAATGTTTCAGGTTCCCTATGGGAATCAACATCTATATCATCTGATGGCCAAGCAGGCATCAATCTTTGGTAATGAAACAAAGTTTGTCATAGTGCATTGGCACTGCCGGTGGCTACAATTAGCCTACGCAGTGGCCTCCACGGTATGCACTAGCCATGCGTCTTGGTAGGTGGGTTAGGTACCAACTGATGAGCCCAACCTAGCACATGGGGGCGAAACGCTGGCAACCAGGAATGAGTTAGCTGGAAAATTGATAATGTCCAATAACGGACCATTTATATTGATATAAATGATCTGCGGTGGCACATTTCGTGTTTACCCAACAAAATTAATTGAATTTCAGGCACAGCTAACCCAACAGAGTCCTAGTTTACTTTGCCATCTAGTAGAATAAAGTAGAACATTGTAATAGACATGCAGAAAGCCTAAATGTCATCAAATTATAACCAAGCAAGTTGGCCGTGTGGTTAGGGTCGCGCAGCAGTAAGCTTGCATCTGGGAGATAGTGGGTTCGAACACCACTGTCGCAGCCCTAAAGATGGTTTTCCGTGGTTTCCCATTTACTTACCAGGCAAATCATGGGGCTGTACATTAATGCCACAGCCGCTTCCTTCCCACTCCTAGCCCTTTATTACCTCCCCTGTTACCATAAGATCTATCTGTGTTGGTGCGACGTAAAGCAAATTGTGGAAGAAAAAAAAAAACTTAAATGCACGTACATGGTAGGTGACAGACACCACATATGATGATTTATTATCATTATTATTATTATTAGCACCACAAGCAGGATCAAACAGGTTGTTAAGATTTCCAGTGTATGAACACAGAAGAAAGCGCTGGATCATATTTTCAATGATCAACTCCTCAAAGCCAGAGAAGCATGCTGCCAAGTAATCTGTAATCTAGCCCCTCACCCAACGATAATACCCACCAAGTCATCAACCAGAGATTTAAAAAAATACTGCCGAGATAACAGATGCGCAGTGGTATCAGTCAAGGGAAATGCTGATGATCCATGGATTTCCCCCAGAACAAACATGGAAACCGTTTGAAGTAGAACCTGATGTCAGAAATGACAACTTGAAGGAACTATCTACAATACTAGAACATTAAGGGAAAGGAAAGTTAAAGGAAAACACAGAATTTATTAATCAAAACCAGGGGATAAGATGAAAAGAAATGGCGTATGGATTTTAGTGCCGGGAGTGTCCGAGGACAGGTTCGGCTCGCCTGGTGCAGGTCTTTTGATTTGACGCCCGTAGGTGACCTGTGCATCGTGATGAGGATGAAATGATGATGAAGACAACACATACATCCAGCCCCCGTGCCAGCGAAATTAATGAATGGTTAATATTCCTGACCCTGCTAGGAATCGAACCCAGGACCCCTCTGACCAAAGACCAGCATGCTAACCATTTAGCCATGGAGCCAGACAAGGGATAAGATAATAAAGCAGGACAACGGAAACCAAGTAATGGACAAGGGATAAATACACACAAAGTACTCTTGTGCAGTAACAAAAAGCAGGCTTAAACAAGCTTGCTGTAATATGAATCAGAGCTCATCAAAACACATATCGGATTCGTCCTTGAGAATATCGGCTCCATCAAAGCTCTGTCTTGTGTTACCTTAAACCCCCACTTTATGACATTTAGTAAAAGTAGGGTAAATAAATAAAATAATTTACATAAACTCTTTTTAGGCCACCCAAAAATTCCACCCTCACACCCACAATAATTAACACGGAAACCACAAGAAAGAATGCCCAGGAGGATAGGGCACATGTGACACAAAGTGAGATCCATACATCAGGAAGGAAAGGCAATGGCCTTCACACAAAATACAAAATGGACCCTGGCTGACTAAAAAAACCACAAGGGTACAGTATCATTTCACATAAATTAAAGGGAGCTGCATAAAGAAAAACGGAAAAAAAAGAAGGTAACTGCATGCAATATAAAAACAAAAAAATGAAAGGAATAAGAATAAACTTTTTTTTTTTTTTGCTATGGGCTTTACGTCGCACCGACACAGATAGGTCTTATGGCGACGATGGGATAGGAAAGGCCTAGGAGTTGGAAGGAAGCGCCCGTGGCCTTAATTAAGGTACAGCCCCAGCATTTGCCTGGTGTGAAAATGGGAAACCACGGAAAACCATTTTCAGGGCTGCCGATAGTGGGATTCGAACCTACTATCTCCCGGATGCAAGCTCACAGCCGCGCGCCTCTACACGCACGGCCAACTCGCCCGGTAAGAATAAACTCCCAAGCAGTAATGGTATACAATTTACCAAACATACGCTCACTCATGCGTCCAGAACGAAAACTATAAAGGGAACGTGTTTTAAAACAGACCAAGTCATGAGCTGAACAGCTTCCTATTATTCAGGGACAATACATAGAGCAGATTACCCATATCACATCCCATTGCCTTTAATGCCCTTTAAAGACATTACCATAAGTGACATTAACACACATAATCGAAGAACATTGCCTCCTGCAAACAGCTTTGAGTGACAGCAAACCACTCTTAAACAAATTGAGTCACAGAAACAATCATAGTAATGGGCCTCGAATTACTCGAATTGCTCAAGTACAGAAGTCCCCGACGGAGAGAAAGGACACAGCACCTCAAAAGACATGTAAGAACACAATAACATGCACGCAGATAGAGAAGAATAAATTGTACGCCAAGCGCTATGGAGTGAAAGAAAAAAAGAAAAAAAATGAGCTGAGGGAAAAGGCGTAATCATAACTGCGGGAACAAATTCAGCTCAGAGTTAGAACATGACATCAAATACATTAAGAATCTCAAACAGGCTTGTGAGACTTCACGGCAGCCAAATAAAACTGACACAGTTAATACATGGAACATCATAAAAGCAAAAGGGAAAATGTATCAAACAAACAAAACAAACCCCATGGCACTACAGCCCTTGAAGGGCCTTGGCCTACCAAGCGACCGCTGTTCAGCCTGTTTTAAGGCCTGCAGATTATGAGGTGTCATGTGGTCAGCACGACAAATCCTCTCGGCCGTTATTCTCGGCTTTCTAGACTGGGGCCGCTATCTCACCGCCAGATAGCTCCTCAATTCTAACCACGTAGGCTGAGTGGACCTTGAACCAGCCCTCAGGTCCATGTAAAAATCCCTGACCTGGCCAGGAATCGAACCCAGGGCCTCCGGGTGAGAGGCAGGCATGCTACTCCTACACCATGGGGCTGGCGGGAAAATGTATCACACTTGTTATATTACCAGCCTAAATGCAAGCCCAATGATTTGTAGTCCGTGGCAGCTTTCGCAGAAGGGCGTTTTGAAACGTCAAAAAAAAAAATGAAAATAAAGGCAGAAAGCCACACGTCCGAAGAAAGCTTGCATCTCCAGATGAGGGCACAATAACTAAAAAATGTCAAAGAGAGAAAACAAGGAGTGGATATGAACATCAGCTCCAAAGAAAATGAGGTCAGTATGTGTAAAACCTGTAATAGTGAACCGAGGTTTGGTTCACATCCCACATGTGATGGAAAAATTGCAAGAAATGTGCTCAGTTCTGAGTCTATTGCAGTGCCACCACAGCTTCCTTAGGTCAGATCTAAGGTATAGATTATGCCCCAGATTGTTTCCAAGGCCACTCATCCTTCCAGCATTGGTTGAAATCAAAGCAAACCCTGATGCGTTTGCCTACAGTGATACATGCAAGTCTCCAAGGTGAAAGTGGCAGTGAGGGTGGTGTCCACATTCTCTTTGCTCCTCTATACAGCACCTGCTTCCTCCTTATGTGTGGTGATGGAATATGGCTGAACATGGATAACAAATGACATAGGGGTGATTTCACAGTACCAAAAATATAATACACTAGCTGATGTACCCGTGCTTCGCTACGGAATTCTACATTGTATACAGAATTGTAGGTTAGGTAGAGTACATGTTGTGAGCAAAACTGTATTAAATAGCATAGCTCTTAACGTTACCCTAGAAACGTGACGGAGAAATCACCAAATGTCTTTCCTCATATGAAGACTGCGTTAGGGAATTTTCATTGTAATGGTAGGCCTGCTTGCCTACCATCAGTCACAATCTGATTGGGGAATTGTGTTACAATGGCAGATACTCACTCCCCACCTGCCTTTTTACATCCTCAGAAAAACTGTCTCAGTGGTTTTCCCAACTGAAATGAACATGGGTCATTACAATGACGTCAGTAGGAATGGCAAGAGTAAAAGCAATTATTTCACATGAAATACTCGATAAAATGAAAATTACACATTTTGTCAGTTTTAACGAACAGTACTGCGCTGCCGATCTAACAGTCCAAAGTTCCAGAGCTGGAATGACCAGGCCGCAGACAGCTGTGATCCGTGAACACTCTTAGTCTTTTTCGTGGGGGGGGGGGGGGGTTGTTGAATAGTAGAGAGTCGCAGGGCAAAACAAAAACTATGCCTTTCTACTAATCTGTTTCCTAGGAGTACCCGATGAGTCGGAAAATCTAAATTCACTACATTGGCGGCGGAAAAATATCTGACTTGGAGGCAATTTTTTCCTCCAAGCCAGAGGAGAAACCCCCTCTTCACTACTAATTTTGAATAAAATGAATGTAGAATTGAATAAAAGTGGAGAGGAAGAAGCTCTTTTTTAAGAAACGGCTCTTTTCAGGGTTGAATTTTGAGTTATTTGGTGAATTGTGGTGCTATAATTTGGAATATGCCTAAATTGTAATTCTAGACCAGGTCATACTACTACTACTACTACTACTACTACTACTACTACTACTACTACTACTACTACTACTACTACTACTAAGTGAGCCTCTGCCTTAGGAGTGCACACTGCTCATTCAAAACAGCGCGTCAGAGTATGGATCGAATAGCTGGAATACTACGATGAACCAGTGAGTTACTTACCAGCAGTACGGTATCAGAAAATGTACGAACCAGAGGAATAGCATGCTAAATAAGAAAGTTTTCTAACTGCCCAGCTATTTCTCGCCAATATTGTCAGGCTGTTATACTCGGTACGCAGCAGTAATCCCATCTATCGGAGTTGAGCGGCAGCATAAGAGACAAAGAACATCACCACAAACAATGGTCAATGTACTGTTATTGTTGATCAACGTTTTGCGCTTTCAGTATTGTAGGCCTTCACATTTAGTTTTCTTTCGACTTTGAAATACCACTCTTATCATAGTCGGTAAGGTAAAATTGAATAAAACATAAATGGTCGGAAATAGTATTCTCTATAACCTTTGTTATGTAGTACTTTTCGATAGGACCAATAACATAGGCATTTTAAAATTAAATTTTAAGCGCCTTCCCCTAAACTACAATTTCATACAGGGCGAATAAAATTGTTTATAACTTAGACTGTAGTTTTGTAGTTTCTTACTCCCCGACTCTATATACCGACTTCCATTAAATTCTGTTAACCCATTTTCTCGTGGCTCGGTGTTGATATGGACTTGGCAACAAAAACACAAATTCATGAATATTTGTGTTACAAAAGCTGGTACAGTAACAATGTACGACATAAATGATCGGAAATTTAATTCTACATCACTTTAGTTATGTAGTATTTATCGATAGGACCACTAATAATATAAATATTTGAGAATTAGGCCTTCCCCTAAACTACCATTTCACTCAACATGAGTAAAATGATTTATAGCCTAAATTGTAGTGGCTCATCCCCCCGACTCACCTGCCATTTTTTATTAAATTCTCTTCAGCCATTTTCTTGTGATGCGTTTACATATAAACAGACAGACAGACAGAAATTACGGAAAAGTAAAAAGTGCATCTCCTTGTTACTATGGACATGACCGATACAGAAATACCATTCTTTTCAAATTCTGAGCAATGTATAGACAAAACTCTTATTTTATATATATATAGATTGTATCATTTAGCTTTGCTCTTTGCACATTTGTACTTTCCAGCCACATGAAGCAATAAATTTTCATCTTAAAAGGTATATCCTTGGGTATGAACAATCAAAACCACACCAATATTCATTTATAGGCTAATGAATGCAACGGTGATGGTCACTCCACAGTTGCTTGGTAGAGGGCTCTGTTATTCCACCCTTCATTTGCCATCTATTACACTAGTTGAGATTGTGCAGGTGCTTGTATCACATGTCTTGACTGTCTATGTATATACTGAGATGATAAAAGTAGTTAGACAAACCAGTGACTAACCCAGCTGATGTAACTGTGATTGACTGAGCTGAAATTATGACATTAGGTGCACCAGGGAGATGGTATCGGACTAGACCAGAGGTGCTCAGCTGGGCGCGCGTTAAGACTAGCCCAGTGCGGCCCGGCTGGCGTGACGTAAATGTGGGCAGCTTACGTAACAAGCCTGTGTCACAGTGAAGCGAGAGAGCGGACACACTTTGCAGGAAAGGGAGGGAGCATTGACGTTCAATTGTGATTACGAAGCTCCCCTCTATTACTCAGCGATAAGTTGATTGGGGTGCAGTATTTAAAAATAAAGTGCTATAATCTCAAAAAAGTAATAACAATAATAATAATAATAATAATAATAATAATAATAATAATAATTACTGACCTTTCCAAGGTATTCTGGATTGATTTATACTGTGCTCGATATAAACAGTCAGTTTTATTTTCTTACATTTATTCATTCAAAGAAAATCGACACGTTATAACTTTTTTTGTTACAATCTACAAAAGTACAGGGTTTAAGTGTTCAAGCTACGATTTACAATTCCTTGGATGGACATGACAGTACTCTCATTTTAAAAAAAAGTAAAATTCCTGTAATTCATGAAGCAAAAAGTAATACAATTACATAATTCAACAAGTTTACTGCTTGATTTTGCACGGTGTTATAATGTTGTGTGACTTTCTCTGTTCACTGAATTTCTGAAAATAGTATTTAAAATTTAACAGGCATCCGATGATAATAGCTAGCCTCTAAATGGCAAGAGGGAATTTCTACATGAGTGAGGACATAGATATTTACTGTCCAAGATTGATGATGATGATGATGATGATGATAATGATGATGATGATGCTTGTTGTTTAAAACGGCCTAACATCTAAGGTCATCGGCCCCAAGTCCAACATTAAAGTAAGTCCAAGATTAAAGTATAACAACAATGTAAATATATCTACCAGATAGATATACAGTATACCTTCAAATAAATAACCTATCTGATTGGAGTGTTGGTGAGTTTATCAGATAATTTAAAACCAAACAACCACAAGTCACAGCTTATCCATGTTAACTACGTATTATATTAGAAATGTTTCTAAAGTACCTCTTAACATTTTATTGTAAAAATTGTAATACATTATGTACATTACAGAAATATTTGAGGTTGTAGGCCTAACTGTTTATTGTATTCTGGTCAAAATACATAAACAGTAATGAACATAAATAACTTATTTATTACAATGTAAATTGAAAATGACGTGGATTTCTGCCCTCTTTCTTTCATTTTCTAATTCCATTTCAAACTCAGGTATCGCCGCAGTGATAGAGTGTGACTGGGAGAACTTCACCCAACCTTCACGGCCTGTGGCATAGCCACGACATCACTGTGGCTGAATAGCATACACTTATCCCCTGCCTGCCCACGCACTTACAGTACTGGGTGCCCGTGGGACGGAATGCCCAGTGTTAGCACTTCTGGTCTAGATGATGAGTCATTTGCACATCTTTGATTATAAACAAGTATAAAATTCTGTTAGAAAGTGACAGCGTCATAACTTTAAATTGCAGTTACGTTAATGGTGGAGCAGTTCACCGGAAGCAGTGGTGATGCTTCAAGTCTTCAAGAGAAGGTGGAAGCAGCCAAAGAGAACATCACTACTTAGGAATGGAGATCTCATACCGTCAATTTGTCTACAGATACCTTGTAAGTGCAAAATAAACATCTTTTTTTTTTAAATATACATATCAATATCATTACTATCAAATTTAATTCATAATTTGTAAATGCATTTCCTCTCCCATTTGGTCCAATGACCTGGATGTTAGGCCCCTTTTAAACAACAATTAAAATAATAATCTCTTCCATTTTCAAGCATATAAGACAGTTTTATCCACTCTCCTATAAAATCAGGTTTTGTTACATAATGAGGTCTCCATTCTTAATCAACATACACCCAACCGCCATGTTCACTGGCACTGATAGGAATCTACCAACTTTCTAGTATGATGGTGATAATAATAATAATAATAATAATAATAATAATAATAATAATAATAATAATAATAATAATAATAATACATATTTGATTGAGTAAGTCCATGCCACTATTCTTTTTCTTTCTTTCTTTCTTTCTTTCTTTCTTTCTCCACTGCTTTTCCTAAAGAAGAGGAATAAGAAGAAGAAGAATAACAACAACACAAAATAAGAAGAAAAAAGCCATATTTGATTGAGTAAGTCCTCAGCCACTGTTATTTTTCCACTGTTTTCCCGAAGAAGAAGAAGAAGAAGAAGAAGAATCCATACTTGATCGAGTAAGTCTTCTTCCTCCACTGCTTTTCCAACACCTTTAATGGGATCACAGATGCGGACCAGTTCGCTTATGGATATTTAGCCCAGAAGATTGCGCACCTGTCCGCTTATAGGTGCATTTGGATTAAGCAACAATATGAACTTTCACCAGCAAAAAGTTAAAACTGTCATGTGCAGTCCAATGTTAGATGATGAAATATCAGGCGACATCTTTAATGAATATCATACCCAAGTTTATAACGGTAAAAAGAAATAACCCACCATTTTATTTCATCTCACCTCATCCCCGACACTGTATCAAGAAACAGCACTAAGGGGTAGGCATACATATAATTATTTTGTATTTTACAATCTGCCTTACGTCACACCAACACAAATAGGTCTCATGGCAAAGATGGGATAGGAGTGGGAAGGAAGCAATCATGGCCTTAATTAAGGTACAGCTCCAGCATTTGCCTGGTGTGAAACTGGGAAACCATGGAAAACCAGGGCTGCTGACAGTGGGGTTTGAACCCACTATCTCCCAAATGCAAGCTGACAGCTATGTGACCTAAATCGTGCAGCCACTTGCTCGGTTACATACAATGTCCAAATGTAGAGAAGCTAATGAAGAGACATCCCAAACTAAGACTAAAATTAATATTAAAGTTGTGTTGGAATAGACAGAAAAAAAAAAAAAGTAAAGATGTAAATGCTTTCAAAGGAAACTGCATACTATAAGTAAATATCATAAAAAAATACAGCCAAGAATAACAAGACACAAGAGCATGCATTTTAACAAATATGATTCATACACTAGTTTTAATAATTTACTTAGTGAAGGTTATACATAGTAAGGATCTTCATTTCTTAACTGAAAGAGCATTAAAAAAAAAAGTCCAGATTAAACAAATGTTAAGATTTGTGTGTTTTACAAACCATCACATTGTGCCAAAGTTCTTGATCGTTCTGCCTGAGCCAACTTTGTCTCTAATTGAGCAATTTCCTCAGCATTAGACTTCCTAGAAGCTTTAGAAAGTTCTCTCCTCACTTTACTCTCCCTTTGTTCACAGGAACTCGCAATGCTTCTGGCTTGGTCTACATGTTGTTCTCCCTCAAGTATCATTTCAAACTGATGGATGAACTCCTTTAAATGCTCTGCCAAACATTGAAACAGAAAAAAAAATGCAGTGAGATAGGATATACAGTACAAATCAAATAACACAGAACCATTCTTTTGTTTAGTCACACTCTCAGCCATGAGCAGCCCAAGCTCAGTCTGTGCAAGATTATTTTGGCAGTCAACTTGTCTGCATACGTAGATCTACACCTCGTCACTTGTCTACAAAACTATAATGTGTCTAATGGAAAAAATTGCTTACAATAGATTATTCCACTTGGTGGGTCTCTGGAGTATTAGGCCTCCACAACTGACAATCTGTACTGATAACATTCCAGTCATTTTGTAGCATACTCTCCTGATGTATAGGTGATCACTGTTTGTTAGGGTAGCCTTAAGAGATACTTTTGTGTAATTATTTTAATTGACCACCTATATCACCAAGCTTTACTTCTGTTAAAATTAACTAAAACTCTCTAAAACAAAACAAAAAATTGATTAATTACAACAAATTAAAATTCTTTATTTCTTACTAAATCTCTGAAGTGAAATATAGCACAATAAGCATTAGTGTTCAGTACAGTACGACTGACTAAATCATGATATAGATCTTGATTCCCATAGGGAATCTGAAATATTTGTCCCAAATGAGTAAATTTATCATTTGGTTATCATACTCGTGCCGTTAACAAGATTACTTTCTTTTGATCTTCAGTGGGCTTAAACAGCAATGTAAAGTTATCACAAGTCTGTGGCTGAGAATGTGAAAACACACAGGAATAGGACAGTATACATACATACTCATACAAAAATAATTGTTTAAAAGTAGCACTAACCACAACACAAAATTTGTAATTGGAAGTCTTTAAACTGATTTGATTCTGCTTGAGAATCAAAATGCTTGAAACCTGTAGTCTCCAATTTACATGCATCGAAAAAGTTTTGCATATTTCTATCGAGCACAGTTGGCATGAAAGTGAGGACGGAATTACTTATAAATCAATATCATAGTTGGAAAACTACACATTAAGATGTTTATTGGCTATCTGTAACAACATACAATGAAACTGAAAGTGTTTCTGCATATTGACAGAAAAACATTAATATAATTCTAAACTCATATTAACTCCAAAATTTTGCCATGAGTTGATCACTACATGATACGACCTTCACGGGCCCCAATATACTTGTTAATGCAGTTTGGCATGCTTTTCACCAAACCATTCAATACTCAATCGCTGCCTCAATGAGGGCTGGAATAGTCAGTGGAGGTTGAGGGCAGTTCCAGATTGTTCCTTTAAACAGTACCCATGCCTGATCTATAGAGTTAAGATCAGGAAAATAGGCAGACCACTCCATTCTGTGAATACTGTTCTCCTGAAGAAAGACATTGACAATGCCAGCTCTGTGCGGGCGAGCGTTATTGTTCACGAATGTGAAAATTGGGTCTAAATTGTCAGCATACCTTTCACTACAGGTGTTAGGTTAGTATCCCTGTAAGGTATGTCTGTCATACGCCCTCTGATGTACACAAGAGGGGTACGGCAACCATACATGTTGCCACCCCAAAACATTGCACCACCTCCTACCTGTTAGTATCGATCTCTGATGTATTGGCGGGTCGTCTCCACACTCGCATAGATCTATCGTCGAACTGTAAACAGATGCGGGTCTCGTCTGTAAACAATGTTTGGTCCCATTGTTCCCTGGTCCTTGGCTGCTGCTGTTTTGCTCATTGCAGTCTGATGTTTCTGTGACAATGAGTAAGCGAAGGTAATTGAATGGGCCTTCTGGAGTGTAACCCTACCTCGTAGAGATGATTATGGATAGTCTGGATCAATACACTGGTACATGTTGCTGTTTGAAGATCTTGCCTCAGTTGACTAACTCGACTATAGAGGTATCTCCAAGCCATTAAGCGTAAATACTGATCTTCTTGTTGTATCGTTCGCCTTGGCCCACCTGCCTGACGTCGGTATGTGACAGAGCAGGTTACTCTGTACTTGTTCCATATCCAGGAAACTTCACTTTGGTTCACGTGAACGATAGCAGCAACATCAATCTGCTG
This sequence comes from Anabrus simplex, assembly GCF_040414725.1. NCBI lineage: Eukaryota > Metazoa > Arthropoda > Insecta > Orthoptera > Tettigoniidae > Anabrus > Anabrus simplex. Next base: position 679,853,061 of record NC_090266.1, read on the forward strand.
CAATCCCCGTTGCATCAGTGTCACAATACAAATGTCATCATGCACAGTTACTGTTGATTCGGCATTCTGATACACACTGAACACACTACATGCAGGCTTTACCCGGTTGCCAGTGCGCTCAAGCATACAACGCCCCTAACAGCTTGTCGCAAAACCATGTCATGCTATCCTCATTGAAACAAGCTACTGTACACAGCATATATACACACACGCAAGAACTAATAATGGGTTTGAGACCACTACGACCCTTGGCCAGCAATATGCAAAACGTTTTTGATGTGTGTAATAAAACTTTGTATTTCTGTCATGCCTCTTACATGATTCTTAAATAAACTGACACACCTCAGAAAAAATTATAATTATTTAGCATTATGAGAATGAATCAAAAATGTTTAGATAAAATAACACTAGAGAAGAACAATAACAACTTTCTTTCCTGCCAAAATAAAAACAGAAGTATAATTAAGTTTACTCCTTTATAAATCATTAAGCAAATTGTTTGTAAAAATAAATTCATTCTTTACCAGAAATAAATTACCATTGGAATTATTTCCAATTTATTATCTATGTATGAACATGAAGAGTAGCTCGGTAGGCCTAAGCCATAATTACACGACAGATTTTTCTTTTTTTCTTTTTTTACTAGTTGCTTTACGTCGCACCAACACACATAGGTCTTATGGCGACGATGGACTGGAAAGGGCTAGGAGTGGGAAGGAAGCGGCCATGGCCTTAATTAAGGTACAGCCCCAGCATTTGCCTGGTGTGAAAATGGGGAACCAGGGAAAACCATCTTCAGGGCTGCCGACAGTGGGGTTCGAACCCACTATCTCCCAAATAATGGACACTGGCCGCACTTAAGTGACTGCAGCTATTCAGCTCGGTGATAATAATTTTTAAAATATTTCATTATTTTGGGTGATGTGGGAAATAGTTTCAGATGTTTAGGAATCCTGAGAAATTAGTTCCTAAAATGTCCTAAAAGGATAGTTGATACCTATTTTAATGCCTCTTTTGCCTAGAATTGCCAAAAACAAGTAATTTTTAAAAAATAATACATTTTAAAAATCTATCTCATGCAGAGACAGTCAGTAATGAGCAGTGACTACCGGCAAATTTGAGTGAACAATGAAAGACTAACCATTCACTGCTCACCACAAATAATTCATATGCTTCTGGTTAACGTTTCAATTAACAGCTATTTTGAATGTTTCAGTGACAATGGAAGAATACAAATTTCAAATTTCACTTCTAGTTTCCATCTCTCTGTGCTCATATTCTGTATTGTGTCAGTTACATTGCATAACAATGTGAAGTAAAACAATGCAGAAAGATAAGTTATCAAAAGATTTTTTTATTTCATTCCTGGCTGGTGAATTATAATGTTCTCATTTATAACAGGAAAATCAGTCTTTGCAATCTGTGTAACAAACAGTAATAATCAAACACTTTTTTTTTGTTATGATAATTGATAAGAAATGTAAAATTATAAACCTTAGGGGGTTATAAAAAGTTCTTATTTTTAATACTAAAGTGGTTAGGCTATACAGTCATTCATGGCAAACCTCAATATGATGTAAAATTAAATCTATTACTATACATTCAATAACAAAAGTCATCCCTTCTTTCAGAACTCAAAAGTGAGAAAATCTTACATTAAGCAGCAATTAGATGGTGGAGAACACATGGCAATGGATAAGGAAAAGAAACTGCCAAAATAAACGCTGTCAACTCGTATTTCTGTGAGTTTGGCAACAGCTAATGAATTTTACAGATTATTGATTGCAACTAATACTCCATGGAACACACTGGAAAATTAGAATTAGATCTTCTCTAAGTTTCTGAGAAAGCACTGCCAAAAACCCACCCATTCTGTGTCCCTTCTCAGGAAGACAAATTTGGATATCAAATATCAAAATACACTTACTGCTACTAAGGAAGACATAGGGAATTCCTACATTTGGGTAGGTGTCGACGAGACGACAGATGCTCACATGCATACTGCAAATATAATAGTTGGTAAATTCTGTGTTAATACACCTTCCCCTTCACATCTTAAAAGCAACAAGAGAGCTCCATTAAGTCAATGGCCAGTCCACTCCTTTCACTGTAAACAAAGGCTCATAGTTGTTATTTCTTGGTGGTGTTGAAGAGAGTAAGGTTCTTCTCTGCCCAGACACTACCTTCTCTATGATCTCAGTTTCTTATCTTCTGAAAACATTCTACCTTAGCCTGATACACATCACCTGTTTAGCCGATGCAATTCACTGGAAATCTGAAACCATAAAAGGAATAAATTTCTGCACGTCAATTCCCTGATCTCTGATATGCAGAATACTTTCTGCAAAGCTCCATCCTGTGTTGGATACTTCAAGGAACTCCTATTCCTATTCCCATTCTGAGCTGCTGGGGCACTAGAATAGAGGCAGCTCCATATCTTGCAGGACAACACTGCTACTATGGTAAAAGCATTGCCTACTAACAGTACAACTTTTGTTTTTTATCATCGGAGGAACTGTTGAAACATCCAACATAGAAGCAAGATCTTGTATACATTGAGACAAATTTTTCATTCTTAGCCTCAAAAACAGCAAAGCTAGAAAGCAAAGGAAGGCCGACAGAGCAGGTGTCAGTGTTGCAAGGTGAAGTAAAAATTAGTGCTGCAATGGGAGATGGGAAAAAAATGAAATGCAAGTGGAAAAGTGTACTAAGAAAAAAAAAATCCCAGATATACCATAATGGATCATGTGGTAAATGTTTCAGAGGGAAAAGGTGAAGAAATACCAGAAGAAGTGGCATGGACTTCCTTTCCTTTTTTTTTTCGTCACACCAACACAGATAGGTCTTATGGTGATGATGGGATAGGAAAGGCCTAGGAATGGGAAGGAAGTGGCCATGGCCTTAAGTAGGGTACAGCCCCAGCATTTGCCTGGTGTGAAAATGGGAAACCATGGAAAACCATCTTCAGAGCTGCCAACAGTGGGGTTCGAACCCATTATCTCCCAGATGCAAGCTCACAGCTGTGCAACCTAACTGCATGACCAACTCGCCTGGTGTCATGGATATCATAACAAAATGTAAGTTTACTTCTATTACATCACTGCCAATAGAAAAGTCCATTTCAGCCTTCAAAATGATTTTTAAGATAAAAGACATAATTCAACTGTAGAAAATTTCGTGGAAAAAACTTGGTAATATACTGTGCTGCTAATTATGAACATAAATAACATGATGCTTACAGTCATACTCATAAATGTAAAAATTCTTTCTACATAACTAAAACACAGTGCCTTATTTAATAATTCTGAGACCAAGCAAATGGCTGCATGGTTTGGGTCACATAGCTATCAGCTTGCATTCGGGAAATAAGGGTTCCAAACCCCACTGTCGGCAGCCCTAAAGATGGTTTTCCGTGGTTACCCATCTTTACACCGTGCAAGTGCTGGGGGCTTAATAAAGGCCACGGATGCTTCCTTCCCACCCATAGCCCGTTCCTATCCCACTGCTGTCATAAGACCTATCTGTGTTGGGATGACGTAAAGTAAATTATTAAAAAATAAAAAATAAAATCTGCAACCTATTTCAGGTGCCAAAAATGTCACTTTTCATGTCTAAAATTTAAACATTAGTGTCAAATATAATCACTTTTGACCTGTTTTTGGTGTCTGAAACTTCACTTTTCATGCTTAAAATTCTGAGGTCTAGTCATAACAACCAAGTAAACAAACAAAACAAAAATAATAAAAGTAGGCATTCATTAGAAAGCAACAATGTACCAGTGGAGTACTGAATCTAAGATTGCAATATGACACCAAAATGGGCAAAGCTTCACACATTTTTAGCCAATTATCTTTGATTAACCTAAAGGAATTTTAACTATAGGTTCATATCCTATTAAACTGGCATAATATAAGCAAAACTAGAACTTCTCAGGGCAACAGCAGTAGGAATGACGCCCATGGATTTTATTGTAGCATATGCTCTTTCCTAATTACTTTTTTTTTCAACCCAGAAGCTAAAAGAATCATTTAGTCAAGCACCACAGCAAATTCTATTCAAGGTGAACTATAAGGCTTTCAAATTAAAACACTGCGGCTGTAGAGACCTCTTAGTAAGCAAGACCTCCCAGTCAATGCAGCAACCACCAGCCGATATGTGGATTGAGTGCTGACTAAGGACAGACAAATGTTTCCTAGCTCCTTTCTGTCTTTGGTTCAGTTTGCTACCTGCTTCAGGATGTTTAGACGGCCAACAAAGGAAGGGTGTGTGTTTTTCTGTGCAAAGTGTATTCCCTGCTGTTGGACTAAAAGAGAATTTATTAAAACATTTCCTGAAGCTGAACCACTTTCAAGAATGGTAAGGAAATTTGAATCCACAGGTTCAGTGCAAGATAAAAACACACACATGGACATACAGCACTAATACAAGCAAAGGTAGATGAAATCAGTATTATTCTGGCTCATTTCCTGCAGAAATCCACTTCCCAAGTGCGGTTTTACAAGGTTTTTCCTTTTTTCTTTTTTTTTCTTTGTTTTTTAGTATGGAACTGATGGCTTAGCAGACCCATAACTTCTGTATTTTTCTGATGAATCCAGGTTCCATTTATGTGGGTGAGTTACCATGCATAACAACTGCAATTGGAGCTCTGAGAAACCACATAATTTTCTTAATTGAATTTCTGCCCTACGATGAAAAGGATGGTGCTTGTCGTGCCATTAGTACTAGGAGGACTTTGCACGGAGATCATGAATTTATAGAGCTACATTGTACAAATTTTGAGTGTGTGTTTTGCGGAGCTAACTAATGAGGAGTGATATTATGCTTGGTTTTTGCAAGATTCAGCAAGACCTCACACAGCAGGTAATTCTGTAACTGCAATAACTGAAGTGTTTGAATCTAGGTTGATAGGACAAGGTTTATGGACACCTCGAAGTCCCAATCTTACACTGTGTGATATTTACTTGTGGAGAAATCTAGAAGATAAAGTGTACCAATCAAGCCCCTACCATTAGAAGAAATAAAACTTAACATTTCACGTGAGACTGAAAGGCTGTCTCCAGCAGAGCTCCAGCGTGCTTTTCAGAATGTGTTTTAGCATTGTGAGATTTGTTTAGAAAAAGGTCACCACCCCTAGCATCTTCTGTAAGATAAGAGTGTTGTTAATCTGTATCTGCAACACTGAATCTGTAACATACAGTAGTCTACATGTAGTACCATCACTTATGAAACAGTCTGTACCCCAATGTCACTCGCTATGTGGACCGGGAGGAGAAGCTACTCCCTACCTCAGAGAGACAATGTTTGTTTGCTCTTGCACCTTATACGAAACTGTTGTCCGGCCCTGCGGTGTACGGGGCAATGCATCCGCCTGTCACCCGGCGGCCCCGGGTTTGATTCCCGGCCGAGTCAGGGTTTTTTAATTGTAATGATTAATATCCCTGGCGTGGGGACTGGGTGTTTGTAATGTCCTTAATTTTCCTTTCCTCACACACAACATTCCACACTATTGCCATTCCATTTACACGCAGGTTCATACAACATGGTGCCAGTAGGTGCAAAAGATCCACATGGGCCGATGCCCCAAACAAATAGCATTAAAAATATATATATATGAAACTGTTGCTAAACAAAGCAGGGGCAGGACAAGTTTACCTTAAGAATTCCAGTTTCCTTTTCAGTTTCATTCTAGAAATACGCCATAATAATTCATTTGACATCACCCTTGACGTGTCTTACATGTGTTGTCAGCCTGTACATACCTCAGCATTATTTGGGCTTTCATCACCTTAGCTAAAATCAGGTTAAGTAGCAGATTATGAAGCCATAATTTCAACTTAATTGATTTGCTCCAATCTGAGACAATGATAAAGGTCCAGAATGCTTTTCGTTTTATACTTTTATGAATCACTTATTCACGTCTTTTCTGACATGGACCACTTCCTGTTTTGTTGCAAAGGAAACTGTTATATCATTGGAGGTTTCCTTCTACAACAAAAGTGTTTGTAATGCAGTAACATTCCTAAAACAGTTTCTGTAAACTTGCTTTAGTAACTAACTTTTTCAAAATACGTACTCCTAATTCCATCACAAAAAGATATCACATGGCATGTATCAAAGGGAGTTGATTTATAAACAAACATTGAAGAAAACATGAGGAAGTCAGCAACTGTTACAACAGAACCTTGAAATATATCTCAACCAAAAACAAAAGAGAAGAACAATGAAGAACCATGTTAAAAATCAATTATAGAAATTCACATTGTTTCCTAGGATCAGGCTATTCCAAACTTCCCCATCACTTCTCCAGGGCACCTTTTTATATTGGAGAGGAAATCAACACTCTGAGATTTGACGATGATATTGTTATTTTATCTGAGTCAGCAGAGGATCTGGAGAAATTGTTGAATGATATGGACACAGTCTTGGAAAAGGGGTACAAGACGAAAATAAATGAATCCAAAACAAAAGTCTTGGAGTGCAGTCCAACGAAGTCAGGAGATGCACATATTAAAAACATTTTAAAAATGTAAACTTAATTATACTTTAAGAAAATGTGACGTGGAAAAAGGATGGATGGAAAGGGAATATAATTAACTAATTCTCACTAAAATATCCTGCTAACAAAAATAGCTTAATGTTAAAAAGTCACTGTCACTGTTCATATGCCATATAAAAAATTCTTATAAAATCGTCATGGCAAATCTAGCTACAACACACTAGGTGGACGATTACTTGGTGCCCTCCTTTTTTTTTTCAAGTTGCTTTACGTCGCACCGACTTAGATAGGTCTTATGGCGACGATGGCACAGGAAAGGGCTAGGAGTGGAAAGGAAGCGGCCGTGGCCTTAATTAAAGTACAGCCCCAGCATTTGCCTGGTGTGAAAATGGGAAACCATCTTCAGTGTTGCCGACAGCGGGGTTCGAACCCACTATCTCCCAAATGCTGGATACTGGCCGCACTTAAGCGACTGTAGCTATTGAGCTCAGTAGTGTCCTTCTTTAGAATCCTATCCTTGTTGTTGTGTTTGAAAGAGAACCATTGTCTTATTGAGAATCTTGTACTTTCGTACTTTTTTCCATGACCCATACTTTTTAGTATAATTAAGTTTTAAAATGTTTAAATATTTTTAATGTGTGTTTTAACATTAAAGTAACAGGAATGTGTCCTTATTAATTATGCAATACGCCTAAACATATGTAGCTGAAGATGTCTACAAAGTAGATGAAACATGTTCTACAGTTTTTAATTTGCCTTAAGCAAATATACAGTACTAGCAAGATACCCGTGCTTCGCTACGGTATTATACTGAAATTTATAATTGAATGCTTAACGTTTTATAAATAATCCTCCGAAATTCGCGATCGACTCGTTTTCTGAGAGATTACGGCAAAGTTCCTCACATTTTTCAATCTTTCTTTCCAGCAATCGATTTCGAAATTCCCGGGACAGGTCCAGGTATTCCACGCGGTCCCTAAATCTTTGCCATTTTTCAAATAAACAATTTTAGTACGGATCAAATCCTGAAGGAGATACGGCGTGGTGTCGTCTTGGGTCCCTTGGCGGTACTGAACCCGCGGCCGGACTGTGTTTGTGGTCATTACCAGGCCAGGATCCGTTTCCAGCGCGGTCCGCACAATTTGATGACGGTCCAGAAAATTATTATTATTATTATTATTATTATTATTATTATTATTATATGTTCTGGACCCCACAGCAAGATGCAAGACCGCTACATGGCGGTAAATTACATCTGCTGCCATTGTCATTGTTGACAATGTGACCAGCACCAATGTCGCGCATAGGCAAGTGTGCGGGATTTCTGGCGATATGAATGACATACTTCCGTGCATTATTGACCTTATTATAGAGGTGAACAATTTGACGGTCAATCTCATTTCTATCGTTTATTTCAAATGTGCTTAAATTATTATTTATTTGCCAGGAGATTCTGCTGTAATCTAAGAACGTTCTCCCAAGGAAAAGATGGCTGCTGAAATCGAACGCAGGAAAGATAAAAAATGATCGGTTTATGATCAGAATAAGTACATCGAAAATCTACAGCCTGTTCCCAGTCATTCGACAGGGTCAGGAATTGAATGAATAAAGCCCCATCTAGCGGCGACAATACGTATTGTGCCGGCTGCCGAAGCACTCCTCTGGGGCAATGGTCGATGAATGACAAATGAAATGAAATATTGGACAGTGTTGCTGGAATGAATGATGACAGGGAAAACCGGAGTATCCGGAGAAAAACCTGTCCCGCTTCCGTTTTGTCCAGCACGAATGTCACACGGAGTGACCGGGATTTCAACCACGGAACCCAGCTGTGAGAGGCCGCCTGAGCAACGGAGGCTCCTTATAAGTACATTATGAACAGTAAAATCAATTGGTCTCACCGCCTTTTACACCCCACCGCCGTTAAGTTTATTTACTATCCCCCCCCCCAAAAAAAAAATATTAAAAGAAAGCATGTTTCCTTTTTTTAAAGGAGATTCCAAACACAAATGTTCACGTCTGTTACCCTCAGTTTTGAGATATAAGTAACCTCGTACGAATAATTCACTTTTTTCACTTCCTTTCACACTCCCTCCCCCCCCCCAAGTGAATTTTCCGGCAAAAATTTACTTGTTTCTTTAATACTAAAGGATCTTCTAAATACCAATTATCACGACTCTAAGTTTTTCAGTTTTAATTTATGTGTCCCCGTGAAAGGAATTCAACTCTTTTTCACTCCCGCCCCGCAAGATGGTTCCTCCCCCCCCCCCCCAAACCGCGTTTTTCTTTTTTTTTAAAGGAAATCCAAATACTAATTTTCACGTCTGTAACAACTTTATTTTTATCAGATGTATGTATTCTCATACAATTAAGTCAATTCATTTTTCAATTCTTTCACCCCCCCCCCCCCCGCTTCATTGGATTTTCCGAAAATACGTGTTTCTTTACTTTTAAAGCAGATTCCAAATATCAAATTTCACGTCTGTAACATCTTCATTTTTGAGATATCAGTAGCCTAATTAAAAGAAATCAACACCATTTTCAGTCACTTTCACCCTCCCCCCACTCCACCCAAGTGGTATTTCCGAAAACTAAGAATACACGTTTCTATATTTTTAATACGGATAAAAAATTACCATTTTTCACTTCTGTATCATATTAAGTATTTTGATATATACTGTAGAAATTCTCATTTTAAAATTTCACCCCTTTTTATTTCCCTTTAAGGAGAGTTTCCAAAAACAAATCACCTATGTTACTTTACATTTACAGGAAATTCCAAATACCCACTTTTTACGTCTGTAACATTTCACCTTTCTCAGATATTCTGTAGGTATAGTCTTTCGAAAAATTCACCCCAATTTGTCACTCCTGTTTAACCGCCATTAATTGGATTACCCAAAAACAAAAAATACGTGTTTCTTTATTTTTAAAGGAGATCCCATATACAAATTTTCAGTTCTTTAATATCTTCTGTTTCTGAGATATATGTATCCTCATTAAAGGCAATCAACCCTTTTACACCCCTCCTATTGGGATTTACAGAAAAAAAAATACGTGTTTCTTTATTTTTAAAGAAGATTCTAAATACCAGTTTTTACATCTGTAAACTTTTAAAGTTTTAAGATGTAGACACACTCATTTTAAAAATTCACCCCCCTTTTCACCCCCCCCCCCCTATTATTTGGACTTTGCAAAAACGAAAAAATACCTGCTTCTTTATTTTTAAAGTAGATCCCAAATACCAATTTTCAGGTCTGTAACATCTTCAGGTTCTGAAATATAAGTAGCCTCATTAAAGGCATCAAACCCATTTTTCACCCTTTTCCACACTTCCCATTGGAATTTTCCGAAAACAAACAATACGTGTTTCTTTATTTTTAAAGGAGATTCTAAATACCAATTTTTACATCTGTAAACTTTAAAAGTTTCGAGATATAGATGCACTGCTTTTAAAAATTCACCCCCTTTTTCACCCTCCCATTAATTGGATTTTCCAAAAACAAAAAAAATACGTGTTTCTTTCTTTTTAAAAGAGATCAAAAGTACCAATTTTCAGGTCTGTAATATCTTCAGTTTCTGAGATATAAGTACCGGTATTCTGATTAAAGGCATTCAACCCCTTTTTCACCGTTTTCACCCCTCCTATTGGGATTTTCTGGAAACAAAAAAATACGTGTTTCCTTATTTTTAAAGGAGATTCTAAATACCAATTTTTACATCTGTAAACTTTCAAAGTTTTGAGATATAGATACACTCATTTTAAGGTTTCAACCCCCTTTTCATCCCCTTAGCAAAGGAATATCCAAAAATCCTCTCTTAGCGAGCACCTACATGTTAATATGAATCTATGCCCAAAATTTCATTTCTTTATGTCCAGTAGTTTTGGCTCGGCGATGATGAATCAGTCAGTCAGTCAGGACAAGCTATTTTATACATATAGATTGATCAGGTAGAACCCTGTCTTTTCTTAATTGATTTCAAAGAAGATGGAAATCTCCTTTGATCAATTATTCCAGTCCCTAATTCCTCTTTATATAAATGTGCATTTGCCCCAATTTGTTCTACTGAATTCCAACTTTATCTTTTCCAAAAACAAACAAATTTGTGGTTCTTTATTTTTAAGGGAGATTCCAAATACCAATTTTCATATCTGTAACATATTCAGTTTTAGAGATATATGTATCCTCATAAAACTAATTCAACTCATTCTTCACTTATTTTCACCCCCCCCCCCCTTTCAAGTCGATTTTCCAAAAACAAAAAAATTTGTGTTTCTTTACTTTAAAGGAGATTCCAAATACCAATTTTTTACACTGTAACATATTCAGTTTTTGACATATAAGTTTCCCAATTAGAGGACTGAACATCTCTTTCAGTCCTTTTCACCCTCCTTAAGTGTATTTTCTGAAAACACAAAAATATGTGTTTATTTTTAAAGGAGTTTCCAAATACCAATTTTTACGTCTGCAAAATCTTAAGTTTTTTGACACACACATTTTAAGAATTCACCCCATTTTCACTTCTTTTAACCCCTTAAATGGATTTTCCAAAAACAAAAAAAATTGTTTTTCTCTATTTTTAAAGGAGATTCCAAAATCCAATTTTTACTCTTCTCTTCTTTTCACTCCAGCAAATAAGTGGATTTTTGGAACAAAATACATGTTTATTTTTAAAGGAGATTCCAAATACCATTCTTCACGTCTGAAACACGTTAAGTTTTTAAGATATGTTCATTTTTAAAACTTACCTACTTTTTCAATACTTTTCACCCCGTTTTGGGGATTTTTCTAGAACAAAAAACACCTCTTTCTTCATTTTTAAAGGAGATAAAAAATACCAATATTTATGTATGTATCTCTTCAGTTTTTGAGATTTAAATATCATCATAAAAACAATTCAACTCCTACTTCACTTCTCTTCAACCTCCTCTGCCTTCCCTAAGTGGATTTTCCAAAATCAAAGGGGAAAAAAAAGGAGAATCCAAATCCCCATTTTCACGCCTGTATTATCTTCAGCTTTTGAGATATAAGTACCCTCATAAAAAAATATTGAACTCCTTCTTCACTTCTTTTCACTTCCCCACACCCCTAAGTGTAGTCTACTTTCCAATGACAAAAATGTGTGTTTCTTTAGTTTTAAAGGAAATTCCAAGTACCAATTTTCACGTCTGTAACATCTTCAGTTTTTGATATATAAGTATCCTCGTAAAAATAACTCAACTCTTTCTTCACTTATTTCCAACCCCCACTTAAGTGGATTTTGCAGAAACAAAAAATATGTGTTTCTTCATTTTCAACGGAGTTTCTAAATAACAATTTTCATGCCCATAATATCTTCAGCTTTTGGGATATAAGTATCCCTATAAAAAGGATTCAAACACTTTTTCACTCCCTTCCACCCCTTAAGTGGATTTTCTGAAAACAAAAAAACATGTATTTCTTTATTTTGAAAGGGGGCTGCAAATACCAATTTTCATGTCTGCAACATCTTCATTGTTTTTAATATAAGTATCCTCATAAAAATAAAAAAGTTTTTTATTTTTTAAAGCCAACAGCCGTAGCCGTGTTGAAACACCGGATCCCGTGAGATCTCCGAAGTTTTATTTTTTAAAGCCAACAGCCGTAGCCGTGTTGAAACACCGGATCCCGTGAGATCTCCGAAGTTAAGCAACATTGGGCGTGGTCGAGAAGTGGATGGGTTGCCATGCGCTGTTGGTGGGGGGTAAGGAAATGGAGGAGCGGAAAGGAACTGGCCACCCTACCGTACGTAAACTCCGGCTCAAGTACACCTCTGTGGAGGTACGGACCTGCCTTCGGGCAGAACACACCCTTACCTTACCTTTATTTTTAAAGGAGATTACAAACACCAATTTTCATGCTCGCAATATATTCAGTTTTTGATACATAAGTGTCCTCATAAAAAGGACTGAACCCCTCATTCACCTCCCCTTAAAAAGATTTTCACAAAACAAATATGTGTTCCTTTATTTTTTAAAGAGATTGCAAATACAGATTTTCATGTCTGCAACATCTTCAGTCTTTTAGATATAAGTATCCTCATAAAAATAATTCAATCTATTTCACATCTCCCCTCCCCCCTTAAGCCCCTTAAGTGGTTTTTCCAAAAACATAAATGCACGTTTCCTTATTTTTAACGGAGATTCCAAATACCAGTCTTCATGGCTGTAACATCTTCAGTCTTGAGATAAACTGTAGATTTACAAACTTTAAAATTTCACCCCTTTTTCACCCCTGGTTAAGTGTATTTTCCAAAAACAAAAAAATTGTGTTTCTTTATTTTTAAAGGAGATTCCAAATACCAATTTTTATGCCTGTATTTTCTTCAGTTTTTATTTATTAAGTATTCTCATAAAACAGATTGAACCCAATTTACACCTCTTTTCTCCCCACTTAAGAGAATTTTCAGTAAACCAAAAAAAACACTTTTTTCTTTATTTTTAAAGGAGATTCCAAATACCAATGTTTACGTCTTTAAACTGTCAAACCCTTTCCTGGCCAAATTATTTAAGAAATGAATTTCTGAGAACTAAACATGTTTTTGTAGTGATGGAATGAGAGGCTAATTTTTTTTTTTTTTTTTTTTTTTTCCCAATCACTGGAACTGTGAAAAACAAATGTGGGAACTATATATCCCAATGGCTGTCAGTATGCTTAAGTGACACAAATAAGGGAACTACAGTATACCTCCCAATAACCAAATGCCAGCACACACAAATCAGGACATAGAATGTGAATATCTGCATTTATCTTATACCACACACAAGTATAAATAATTTACACTGCATACAGCTCTAACCATCATTTCAGGTAGAATAAGGGGTGTACAAAGTGAAAGCCAAACGAATAATACATCCACAATTATATATTGGAAAGGTAATCTGAATACATTTATTTGTCATGAAACAAGCTACTTATACATTACATTTTACTTTTCATGGAATTTCTGGAACTCAGTAACATAGTAAAATGAAATAAAATAAAATAACAAAAGAATTCTGGAGATGAATAATCATGGCAAGATGAAGAACTTATGTTCCTGTGTTTCACCTTGACATAAATCCTATTTATTTACACATACTGAGACAAAAAATATGCTCAATCTATGTCTGAAGCACTACAAAATAATTTATGAAAACGTAAATAGCTTAGAATTACTAAGATCCATCTTTCTGGTGCAGAAAATCACTTCACTTCCCAAAAATGTATGCTCCTGGAAGCCATTACACTATACACATGTAAACAAACACGTCCACCAACCTAGAAACTGCAACTATACCCAAGCAGAATTTTTTTCTAAATTTTCTGATGTCCGCAACTTAAACACCCCCTTAGTGACGAAATATCCAAAAATCCTCTCTTAGTGAGCACCTATACCGTAATATAAATGTATCCCCAAAATTTTATTTATTTCTGTTCAGTATTTTTGACTCAGCGATGATGAATCTTTGCAGGAGACTATCCTCATTTTTCCATATTAAAAGTCTGTTAAAGGAGAATAATAAAACTTTGATTTCCACATATTCAATACTTTAAAAGCAATTATAAAATAACAGCTGAGTTTAGGCGTGCACTAAGTGAGAGTGCACTAAGCTTTTATATCCATAAGGTACAACATGTGGTAAAGCTCACGCCAATAGTAACAAAACATTTTAATGTGGATTCCAACAAATAATTTTAAGATATTCAACAACTTTAACGGATTGTAAATGTATTTATACATAGCTAACTTGTGACACTGTATTTCAAATATTAGAACAAGGTTTTAAAGTTTTAAACACTACATATGGTTATATTGTTTTAATAAGATGATGTAATATATAATGCTTTATATTCAAAATAATTTTAATAGTTATTTGGTTAAGTTTGTTAACAGTAAACAATAAGTGTAAGTCACAGAATAATGTTACCGGTTTTAACCTTGTTAAAAATGTGTATAGCTGAAGATGTTCAAAATTTGAACGAAACATGTCCTATGTTTTTAATAACTTAGCAATAAAATAAGGATGAGATCCTAATTTTATAAATGCTTTTAAAGTATTGAATAGGTGGAAATCAAAGTTTTTTGATGATGAATCAGTCAATCATGCAGGACATATTATTTTATATATATAGACTAGCAGTTACCCGCGGCTTCGTTCGCGCGGATTTCGTAATTTGATAAAAGTAATCATTCCTTGGTACTGTAGTAAGACATTATCTAAAAATCCCTAAAGTATAAAAACTCACCAAAAAAATAAGTTTCATTTTCCCCAGAAACTCTTTGTAAACCACGGTTTTGGTATTGCCTTTTGGGGCTAAGGTGACCATGTGACGAGAACTGTACGTGTGAGAAACAGTCTTCTCTCAAGTTGGAAAAGAAAGTTTATTTTTAACGAAGATTCCAAATACCTATTTCCAAGTCGTTAACATCTTCAGTTTTTGAGATATAAGTATCCTCATAAAAATAATTCAACTCTTTTTTCACTTCTTTTCACCCCCGTTAAACGCCTTTTCCAAAAAACAGCATGTTCCTGTATTTTTAAAGAACTTTCCAAATACAAGTTTTCCCGTCTGTAACATGTTCAGTTTTTGACATATACTGTAGATATACTGTCACTCATTTAAAAAAATTGCCTACTTTTTCAATTCTTTTCAGCCCCTTCAGTGGATTTTTGCAACAACAAAAAAAAAAAAAAAAAAAAGCTGCATGTTTCTTAATTTTTAAAGAATATTCCAAATACCAATTTAAACGTCTATAACATCTTCAGTTTTAGAGATATAAGTATCCTCATAAACATAATTCAACTCCTTTTTTACTTATTTTCAACCGCCCACCTTAAGTCGATTTTCGGAAAACAAAAGAATACGTGTTATTTTTTTTTAAAGGAGATTCCAAATACCAATTTTCATGCCTGTAACATATTAACATCTTTAGTTTTTGAGATATAAGTATCATCATAAAAATAATTCAACTCCTATTTCACCCCCCCCCCCCCCCCCCTGTAAAGTTGATTTCCCCCTAAGAAAAAATGAGAGTTTCTTTATTTTTTAAAAGGAGATTCCTAATACCAATTTTCATGTCCGTAACCTTCAGTTTTTAATATCTAAGTATTCCCATAAAAATAATTCAATTTTTTCACTTCCCTTATGTGAATTTTCTGAAAACAAAAAAATGTGTTTCTTTATTTATAGAGGGGCTTCCAAATACCAATTATCACGACTGTAACAACTTCAGTTTTTGAGATATATGTATCCTCATAAAAATAATTCAACTCCTATTACACCCCCACCACGACTACCACCACCATCACCACCACACACAAGTTGATTTTCCCCCACAAAATGCGCATTTCTTTATTTTTAAAGGAGGTTCAAAATACCATTTTTTCATATCTGTAACATCTTTAGTTTTCTTTAGATATAAGTATCCTCATACAAATCATTCCACTAATTTTTCAATTCTTTCACCCCATTAATGGAATTTTCGGTAACAGAAGAAGACATGTTTATTTATTTCTTTAAAGGAGATACCAAATACCAATTTTCACGCCTGTAACATCTTTAATTTTGTGATATAAGTATCCTCATACAAAGCACTCAACTAATTTTTCAATTCATTGAGTGGATTTTCTGAATACAAAAGAATAAGTCTTTCTTTAATTTGAAAGAACATTCCAGCTACACATTTTCATACCTGCAACATCTTCAGTTTTTGAGATATCAGTATCCTAATTTTTAAAATTCAATCCCATTTTCAGTTCTTTCAGTTCTTTTAACCCCACCTTAAGTATTTTTCCCTAAAATAAAAAAATACATGTTTCTTTATTTTTTAAAATTACAAATACCATTTTTTTACGTCTGTAACATTTTACGTTTCTGAGATATACTGTAGGTGTACTGAAAAAAATGTCCGTTACGAAGGGGTGACCGCCCAAGAGAGGTTATGAAACCGGTACCATTAAACGTAAGTTGGAACACAATAACCCATGTATTGTATGTGTTAACAATTCTTGCAAATGTACCTTTAATTGTATACTGTATACAGTATTGTACAATATACTGCACTGTACTCTCATGAGAAAGTTGTAGATGGGCTGCTGTAGCTGCGATGTACTGTATTAAAGAGACAAAATCACTTCTATAGGGAAACCTCTATTGAGCACACTGTACACTATTACGTTCACCATGTTAAAATTAAGCACATCATACGAGTTTTTGAAACTTTAAATCAATATGTAAATGTAGCAATCTCTAGCACACTACAGTAAAACATTAGCACTTGAAAAAATCCTTAATGTTCGTTTGTTTTGTCCATTTCGGTTTAGCAATGATATTTTCACTATGTGCAATTAAATCCTGGGTCAAATTTACACCTTTTTCATCGTTTTGTTTATTACAAAATTTTTTCAGTCGCTTAACAAAGTCGAGAGCCTCACTATACGAGGTTATTGGCAGCACATTAATTTCCATATTTTCTCAAAGTCATCATAAGCAACACCTTCACTCCCACCTTTCGTCAGAATTTTCATTTTCGTCCTTCCTCCCTTGGATTGACTGAAGAATCATTTTCGTGTCTCCACTCTCACACTCTGTTGGAATATCTGAATCAATTTGAATATAGGTGTTCACTTGTACACTGTAACCTGCTGCATTAATCAACTATTGTGTTGTTTCCATGCTGTCAGGAAGGGTATCCGATTCTATTTCGGGACGTCCACCACTAGCGGGAAACCCAGCTTTCAGAAAGCAGTTACGAACTGTTGAGGCCCTAACCTTTTTCCATGCATTGGTTATCCACGAAATTGCTTGGAGAACATTCAGTCCCTTTGTCAGTGTTTGAAGGGTTACTTCATTCCCATTAAGTTCTGATAATATGTGCTTCATCACAAACTGTCTCTACATAACCTTGAAGTTCTGGATCACTCCTTGGTCAAGCGGCTGAAAGTGATGTTACATTTGCTGGAAAAAAGACAATCTTCACATTTTGCAACTTAATTGTATCCGGATGCGATGCTGCATTATCGAGGAATAATAACACTTTTCGCTCCTGGTGTATAATTTTTCTGTCCAATTGTCCTAGCCACTCCGTCATTATTTCTCTGGTCATCCATGCTTTCCTATTTACTTTCCATTCAATGCCAAACTTTGTAAGGTCCATATTCTTAAAACACCTTGGTTTTGCAACTTTTCCTACCACAAGGGGCTTCTCCCGTTCTCCACTCATACTTGCAAATAACACGACCATAAGATGTTCTTTTGCAACTTTTCCACCAGTAGAACGATTTCCTTTGAAACACAAAGTTTTACATTACACGTTATAATTCTCATAACACTTGTAACATACTTTGTATTTACACAAAGTTTTGTCGGGTAAAGCATGGAAAAAATAATCCAGTTTCATCGGCATTCAAAATATTTTCCAGAGCATAATTGTCTATGATTGAAGGTATTTTTTCTTGCCAGTTTTCAACAATCTGCATATTAACACTGGATGATTCTCCGCAAATCACTCTGAAGTTGACACCATGCCGCTTTCTGAATCTTTCTAGCCAGCCATTCGAGACTTTGAAATATCCAATACCTAATTCTGCCGTGAATTCTAATGCTTTTGCTTGTATCCTTGGTCCTGACACAGGGACATTCTGACTTCTTATTTTAGCAAACCACTCTAGTGTTGCCTTGTCAATGAGAGCTCCACTACCATTTTGAGACAGTATAATGCACTGTTCGTTGCCATTTAAATGCCATTCTTTCACTAGTTCCTCTTGCTTTTTCACAATTTGAGCTGCCTGTGTCTTTCCAATCTTGAACCCTTCGGACAGTTTATGCACAAGTATTGTATTTTAAAGGTGGATCTATAAATATTATAATAATATTTGTGATATACAGTTTATGCACACCACACTTCTCACGTTTATGATAGTCTATTATGCCTACCTTTATTTTTAGAGTTAAAAACGTCTTCGGAGCCATGTTTACACCAACTAACGTAAAACTGAATACATCAAAATCCCACAAGTCAATGAAAAGTAACCTGACAGTGAAGGTACGAATTCCAGCGCTGTCGAGCATGTCAGATCACACAACTTTCGGAAGTGATAGCGTAGCTTAGTGTTGCCTTCCAAATATGTGTACAGCCTGGACCAAAAGTTACGGTGTCTGTGATTCTTGGAAGTACCGCCTGTGCAAAAAGTAAGCGAATACATACTGTACAGGACACAAATACAGTATTCCTTGGAAAAGAAAGTGTCCGTTAGGAGAGGTTTAATTAGAGTTTCTCATGGCTATGGTGTGTCCACATCTGTAATAAAGGACGCCCGTATAAGAGGGGTAAATTACTCATACACAACATGGTATTTAATTATGGACCTAGAAAATCGTCTGCCAATGAGGGGTGTCTGCCGGTGAGAGGTGTCCGTTAAGGCAGGTTTTACTGTACCAATTTTCATGTCTGTAACATCTTTAGGATTTGAGATATAAGTATCCTCATATGAGGTATATAACCAGTTTTTCACCCTGTTAATGGGATTTTCCTAAAACAAAAAAATATGTTTCTTTATGTTTAAAGGAGATTCTAAATACCAATTTTTCCGTCTGTACACTTTTAAGTTCTTGAGATATAGATATACTCATTTTAAAAAATTCACACCCCCCCCCCCCTTTTCACCCCCTTAGTGAAGGTATATTAAAAAATCCTCCCTTAGTGAGCACTTACACTCTAATATAAATGTATTTCCAAAATTTCATTTCTTTATGTCCAGTAGTTTTGGCTCGGCGATGATGAATCAGTCAGTCAGTCAGTCAGGATAAGTTATTTTATATATATAGATTAGGGTGTCCCTTATTTTCCAACTTCAAAATTTCTGAATGCTCACCCTCCAATTTTGTTTGAATGACTCTAAAACATGCCTGTACACAATTCTGTTGAAATCGGAGCATTCTAACCTGTGCCGACTTGAACGCGAAGTCGCATGAAGAACTTTTTTTTTTTTTTGCTAGTTGCTTTATGCCGCACCGACACAGATAGGTCGCATGGCGACGATGGGACAGGAAGGGGCTAGGAGTGGGAAGGAAGCGGCCGTGGCCTTAATTAAGGTACAGCCCCAGCATTTGCCTGGTGTGAAAATGGGAAACCACGGAAAACCATCTTCAGGGCTGCTGACAGTGGGGTTCGAACCTACTATCTCCCGAATACTGGCCGCACTTAAGCGACTGCAGCTATCGAGCTCGGTGCATGAAGAACAAGCTTGGACATGCTACCCAGCGCTGAGTCAGAACGTGCATTGTTATCCATCGCGTCTTGTGTTTTTGGGTAAGCAATCTAACATAATGTCACATAATTTACGCAGTGCCAGGGAACGTGTCTTTTTAATATGAGATATAAAACACCAAATAACTGGACACAAATTACCATCAAATAGACAAGTGTTTGAAGTTTTATTTTATAACATACGGGAGATAAAATTAACTGTCAGTGGAAGTGCTAATCATGTGATTCGTGAGTGCATGATATTTTGAGAGAAAGCAAGAATTCCGACAAGAGCTAATCAGCATTGTTCACAAAAATTTATTAACCTCTATTCGAAGTGGGGAAAATTGCAAAAAAACAAACACAAGTGTGAAGATATTTTTAAGCATCGTGAAGAGGAGTTTAGAAATAATTTGGACAGCCTATTTGATATTACACATGCAAATGCTCTACAAATGATGAAGTTGGAAGAAGACAGGATGTTTTTACTTTGGCAGAGAGAGCCAGGACATAAATGCTACCCTGCAGTAGACCAAAAACTCGTGGAAAAAGAAGAGCGAAGCAAAGAAAATTACAAGAGAAAAGAAAAGAGAAATGGCAGTGTGCAGCATCTACATCTTCTGCTGTACCTCCATCTTCATCTGAAGATTCAGATAATGCACTTCCAAGTTTAGATGAAATCAACATTGGTGAATTTTTAGGAGAGACTTCTGAGAGTAAATCAGTGCAGAATGCTGCAAGGCGTGGTATGAAAAATGTTATTACTCCTAAATTAGTGGCTGATTTGGGTAGATGCCAGCTGAGTGTAAGACATTCTGTATACCTCCTTCAGGTGACAGCAGAGGCACTTGGCCACAATCCTGAAGAACTCTCTATTAATAAATCTTCTATTCTTCTAATCAGATAGAAGAGAAGAGAACGTTCTGAAACAATTAAATCTGCTTTCAAAAATGATATACCTGCAATTCTTGCTGTTCATTGGGATGGTAAACTGTTGCCTGCAGTGACTGTTTGGTACCCAAACGAAGAAAGACTTCCAATTGTTGTTACATTTGGGGACAGTGAGCAGTTCATCAGGGTTCCAAAATTATAGAATTCTTCTGTTAAAGAGCAAGCAAACTCTGTTTGGAATGCATTAATGTACTGGGGTGTAAAGGACAATGTACAAATTCTCTGCTGTGACACAACTGCATCAAAGACTGGACGTTTTAATGGAGCGTCTTACTTGAACAAAAACTGGACAGGGAAATGTTTTTCCCGTGCCGTCATCACATGCAGGAACTTATTTTACAATGTGTATTTGAATGTAAAGTACGTGATGTAACAAGCAGTCCTGACATACCACTTTTTAAACTTTTAGGGAAAGCTGGGGAAGTGTTAAAGCCAATAATTTTCAAAGTGGTAAAGAGAATGTGGATGTGTTTTTTAGTAAGTGGGAAATTAAGGAAATGGTAGACTTTTATGAAAGTGAATTACCTAAACCAACAATCAGAGATGATTATCGTGAACTCACAGAGCTCTCTCTAGTGTTTTGGGGAGGACACTCTGGAAAAAACTAAAAATACGCCCTCCTGGAATGATACATCAAGCTCGATGGATGACAAGAGCTATGTTTCTGCTAAGATCACAACTTGAACTATCCAGTGTAAATGAGAATGCCCTAAGAGATGTGTCTATGTTCATTGTGACTTTTTATGTCAAACCGTGGTTTCAGTGCAGTGCAACTGTGAAAGCTCCTTATCATGATATCTGCTTCTTAAAAGGTCTTAAGTCGTATGAAAGAAAAGCAGCTCTAAAGAAATATAATCACCATATGCAGTATTTTTCAGAAGAATTTTGTGTCCTATCACTTTTTGATGATGAAATAGACGTACAAATCAAAATGGTAGCAAATTTAGCCAAAGAGAATCTACACGTGGAAAAAATATATATTCCTCTTTGTGGAGAACTGGATGGACAAGTATATGGTAAGTTTAATTTTATCATCCTTATCATGATATCTGCTTCTTAAAAGGTCTAAAGTTGTATGAAAAAGAAAGCAACTCTAAAGAAATTTAATCACCATATGTGGTATTTATCAGAAGAATTTTGTGCGCTATCACTTTTCGAAGATGGAATAGACGTACAAATCAAAATGGTAGCAAATTTAGCCAAAGAGAATCTACACATAGAAAAGATATAGTTAGGTGTATACCTGCAGATATTTCTTCTAGCAATAGAGAACGATGTGACGAACCACTATATATCAAACTTTTAGAAATTCTCGGAAGTTATTTTCGAGAGCAAAGAGACACGATGTTTTTAGAATAGGTAGTATGCCTTGTTCTTGTGAATGAATAGCTTCCCTTTGAGAACAGGCGAGTCACGCGCCATGCGTGCCAAACTGGTTTCTGTTTATGTTTACGTACAACAGCTGAACGCTTCCTATGCAGTGCACGAGATGTTACGTAACATACTTGTCAAACTGGTTTTATGTTTAAGAGCAACTGAGCTACGATAACAGCTGAAGGTGGCTACTACAGTAGCGTATGCCTTGTTACGTTACATTCTCGCCAGAGTGGTTTCGTAGTTGTCAGTATTCAGTTTCCGTCTTAGGGGCTTCAGACAACCCTGGTCATCGGTTTCGGACCCTGGATGTTCCGAATTCTCAGCGTTAATACTGGTTCATTTGCTGTTATGTCCTTTACGGGATTGGGATATGTGTGGTCATCAGCCCCGTGGTCTAGCGAGTATGGAAATGACCTGAAAACCTGAATCCGTGCGGGACCTGTACGAGCGTGTGATATAATTATTGGTTGGTATAGGCGCGCCGGGACGTGAAATACAGTAGATCCCCGTTGTGCATTGCGTAAAGGTACAAGAAAGATGGCAGGTCCTTACGCCAACGAAAGCAGTTATGGGATGCCCAAGTGAGTAGCATCGGAATTGAATTATCGAAACACATCGAACGTTTAGTTTCAAAGGAATATTGGACATGTTATACAACTAAATAAATTAAACGTACCTACATTTCATGCCTCCTTCCGGGCTGAGTTGCTCAGACGGTTGAGGTGCAGGCCTTTTGATTCCAACTTTACAGGTTCGAACCTGGCCCAGTCCGGTGGTATTTGAAGGTGCTCAAATACTGTAGGTCAGCCTCGTGTCGGCAGATTTACTGGTACATAAAAAGAACTGTGCGGGACTAAATTCGGGCGCCTCAGCGTCTCAGAAAACCGTAGAAGTAGTTAGTGGGACGTAAAGCACTTAGCGTTATTATTATTGTTACGGAGATATCCGTGGTAGGTAGAGGTGAAAGAAGGTGCGGGTGTGAATGGGTTTCAAGCTACGAAATTAACGTGCAATGTACAATTAATTTAAAATTTAACTAGGTTATATTTTCTTTTCAAAAACGAGAGATAACAATCATAACAGGTACAGAGTAGCAAAAATGTAGGTACAAGATTACTGGGTTCGGGCTCAGTGCCCTTACTTCATAACTCTTGGGCAATCAGCCCCGCCTTACTCCCAAAGAAAATTTTAGCCAAGGGGCAGAAAACCCCATTCATGCCCAGGAGCACTGGCTCCAAACATTACACATAAAGCCTGCACGAGGCATACAGAAACAAATTTCAAAGAGCGATCCGCTCTCAAAATTGTAAGCCTATCACAAGGCCACATCAAACTCTACCTTCAAGCTGTCCTCTAAGGACGTATTTACAGGGGTAAAATACCCAAACTACGGAGGTCTATTACATGAAAAGAAGGTTGATTACATGACCTCTAAAATAACAATTTGAGAGGAGGCGAACTTGCACTCCTAATACACTTTGTTTTTAAAACCTAATCTGGCTCTGGGCCACTAACGCAAGGGCTAATCCCATACTACAGAGGTGACTTAGAGAAGAACACTTTACATTACATAAACGAAGAATAGTTTGAGAAAATAAGTTCACCTCAAAACAAATGTGAGTGGGAGCTCGAGAGGGTTAGCACTCTCTATCCCAATATGTAGCTTTACAAGAAAAAGATGAAAAGAGTAATTACATTTTAG
This sequence comes from Anabrus simplex, assembly GCF_040414725.1. Taxonomy (NCBI): domain Eukaryota; kingdom Metazoa; phylum Arthropoda; class Insecta; order Orthoptera; family Tettigoniidae; genus Anabrus; species Anabrus simplex. Next base: position 679,876,838 of record NC_090266.1, read on the forward strand.
GAAAAGGTTACATGATGGAAATGCTTCGAACCCGCCGCGAGTGTTAAACTGCCGACCTAGCAAGAAAAGAAGTTATTAATAGGCCATTACCTGGTGTTGAACGGCTGAAGAAGAAAGAGGCGCTTCCCGCCTCCTGCTATGTACTTAATACACTGAAAGATGGAACAGAAGTGGCCCGGAGACCCCAAAATCAGCAGTTTATATCCTCTCGCAGAAGATTCTAGGCGTTAGGGGAAAGAAAACACCCTCCCACAAAATCTTTATTGGCTAGGGAAAAGAAACCCCTACATAGAGGAAAAAGAAACACATTATTGGTGGAAAATTAATTAAAGAAATTCGGGATTGGCTAGATCCAAACTAAGGGGAAAAAGAGGGGTATACAGCCAACTTAAACAATGACAGAAGGAAATTTAACAAAGAACAAACTCTTGAAATAAAAATTTCTCCAACAAAATAGTTCTTTAACTCCGCACTAGGTCGCACTATTGTTGATCTTCAGTAGTGTCCTCTAGAAGAGAAAGTTCACACTTCTTACTTCAAGCGAAACAAAAACACATCAAAAGTGACAGTTCAAAAACTCAAAATTTTCCACGTGGTGACATCTTCTGAGAAAGTAGAGAATTAATAGAATAGATAAAGTTCAACCTTCCTCCAGAAGAGGAGTTTCAACTGGCGCAACTTTTAAATAAACGGTGTAGAGGTGTACCGCCCGGTACAGACCTCCCCCCCCAAAAGTTCCTCCAAGGGGTAACACAGAAGAACATAAGCTTTGTTTCCAAAATAAGGTCCAAGTTTTGATGTTGATATTAAGATTAATTGCGGAAGCATTTATAAGATTTTAGTAATTTGGTTGGTTGCAATTTCAAAATTTTGTTGTTGCAGGTGCAGTAAAGTTTTTCTGTTGTAGTAGTTGAATTTCTGAAGATAAACCTTTAATGCTTAAAAGTGAAGAAAAGTTTTGCAATGTCCACCAAATATTGTTGTTGAATTCCCAAGTGTAATTATTGCTTATGGTGACTGTCCATGTAGTTGATGTAGATTGAGTCGGATGGCCAGACCGGCCGTTGCAGCTTGCGTCCAACGGAGGCCGCTCGGACCCCTCAAGTACCCTGAGATACCGCTCGCCCGCACTATGAGGGGAGCAGAGGTGTTGAAGTCCGCCGCGCCCGCGGTGAACAGATACAGGCTGCGGGCATGTAGTAGGTCGTGCGCCGCACATCAGCCTTGGCCGGGAGGAGAGCTCCGGTTCGCCGTGCACATGTCGTCTTCGCTGGAGAGGAGGGGGCCCATCCCCCTCCCCAGATCTGCACGGCGCTGCGCGGCTGCGGGGGCGCTGAAACATTAAAGCTAGGCGGCAGAATTGTGTTGGACTATCATCTTCTTTGAGGGTACAGGCTTGTGGAGAGGTTGAGGGGCCAGCGGCGTGTAGATATCCATGGCATTTACTATTATGAAGCCACAGTGTAAGGTGGAGCAGGAGACGGGAGCGTGGTAATGGCCGTGGCAAGAACAGGATGGCAGTTTAACGGGTCGGGGCAGGTTTTACACAAGGCTTACATCTAAAACCAAAATATTACAGAAGGGGCAGAATGCCTTAAAAGTGAAACTCAAAAAAAAATATAACCTTCATATCCTTTCAAAATAATATGAAGCAAGTTAACACAGAAATTACACCGGTTTCACCTGGGACAGGTGAACTCTAAATATCCTCTCGGTGGCTGGATTACTTAGCAATAAGGTAACCGGCGTAAGAAAATCGAGAATGATACAAGGTCCATGAAATCTGGGGGCAAGCTTGCCCGCGGGAACAAAATTTTTGACCATAACCTGGTCACCTACCTTCAAAGTGGAGGGACTCCGTCCACGATCATACCTTTCCCTAACCTTTTCATGAGACACTTTAAGATTGGCTTTAGCCTTCTTCCAAAGATCTTTAATGTTATCCGGATCTATTGTCTCGGGTAGAATGTCATTCAAAGACCAGAGGTTAGAGAGCGGCGAGTTGGGAACAAACTTGAACATCAAAGAAGCTGGAGTAAACTTGTGAGATTCATGAACCGCCGAATTCAAAGCAAAAGCTATCCAATGCAGGGACGTGTCCCACCTGGAAGGATCTTCATGATGATAGGCAATGAGTGCGGACCTGAGATTACGGTTAACCCGTTCAGCCAGAGAAGGTTGAGGGTAATAAGCAGAAGTAGTTACATGAGAGATGGACAAGTCAAAACAGAATTTACGAAATAAATTTGATGTGAACGCCTTAGCATTATCAGATACAATATATTGACACGGACCAAAAGAAGCAAAAATAGAATTTAAGCAAGTAATTGTAGACTGAGCGGTAGCCAGCTTAGTCGGGAATAACCACGAAAATCTTGTAAAACCATCTACACATACAAAGATGAATTTGTTGGCATTCCCCTTTGACTGGGGGAAGGGTCCTACATAATCAATATACAGGCGTTCCATGGGGCGCGATGCTTGATGCGAAGACAAGAGGCCTACCTTGGTGGACATGGTTGGTTTACTGAGCAAACAAGATTTACAAGCTTTTACAAGTTCACGGATTTCACCGTCCATACCTTTCCAGATGAACATTTCACGAATCTTTTCACGAGTTTTAAAGATACCCAGATGCCCTCCTAATGGGGTCTCATGATAATACTTGAAGATCATAGGTACAAGAACCGCTGGAACAACAACTTTCATCAACTTATCATGCCTCGAAGGGCAACATAGAACACCATTCCTCAGAACATAAGGGACAGCATGTTCCCCAGAAGAAAGGGTTTCCATTATAGGAGCCAGCGTCGGATCTTCACGTTGGTATTTCTCGATATCCCTAAAGAGCATGGGAGCATCGGTTAGGATGGCATTAACCTCGGATAGTATGGACTCGGAAGGTGATGAACTGTCGACCGGTTCATGGGTCTCGACCTCGTTTGAAAACATACGGCTGAGTCCATCAGCCACAACATTTTCGGTACCTCTGATATGTCGTACATCAAATTGGAAAGCAGAAATACGGATGGCCCAACGGGCTATACGACCAGTACGACGCGGCCTACCTAAGACCCAGCTTAAGGCTTGATTATCTGTCTCCAGGTCGAATTTGACATGTTCCAGATAGAGACGGAACTTTTCTAAGGCGAATAAGACTGCCAACCCTTCGAGCTCATAGATGGAATACTTGGCTTCTTGAACCGATAGAGTCCTAGATGCATAGGCGATGGGACGCCTCCCTAGTTCAGTCTCTTGAAGAAGGACTGCAGCTACAGCTGACGACGACGCGTCCGTTTGGACGATGAATTTCTTCGAGAAATCAGGCATAGCAAGTACAGGGGCATTACAGAGAGCTAATTTAAGATCTTCGAAAGCGGCTTGTTGAGAAGGTCCCCACTCGAATTTGATGCCTTTCCTACGAAGAAGGTTTAAGGGCGCCGCTCTATTAGCGAAGTTAGGAATAAACTTCCTGAAGAAATTCACCATACCAATGAATCTAGCGATACCTTTGATGTCCTTAGGAGGTTTAAAATCACGGATGGCCTGTGTTCTAGAATGATCGACAGCTACCCCATCGGGTGACACAATATGCCCTAGGAATGACATAGAGGGCTTAGCAAAGGCAACCTTGGACAACTTGACAGTTAACCCAGCCTTACGAAGGCGATTCAGAACTTCTCGCAGATGATCTAGATGTTCTTCAAAAGTCTCGGAAAATACGACGACATCATCCAAGTAGTGATATAAGTACTCAAATTTGATGTCGGAGAAGACCCTATCTAGTAGCCTAGTGAGCACAGCTGCCCCCGTGGGGAGCCCGAAAGGCACGCGGTTGTATTCGTATAAGTTCCAGTCCGTGGCAAACGCTGTAAGATGTTTAGACTCTTCGGCAAGGGGAATTTGATTATAGGCCTGATTCAAGTCCAAGATGGTGAAGAACTTGGCCTTACGAAACCATGAAAAGCAAGAATGAAGGTCGGGAAGGGGCACAGATTGCAACACCACCTTCCGATTGAGAGCCCTGTAATCAATGACAGGCCTGAAGCCTCCTTGGGGTTTCGGGACTAGAAAAATAGGCGAAGAATACGCTGACTTAGAGGGCCTAATAATACCATCCTTCAACATCTGATCGATGATTTCTTTCAGAGCCTTCATTTTAGGTGGAGATAGCCTATACAGTGGAAAACGGACAGGAATCGAATCCGTAACCTCAATTTTGTATTCAATAAGGTCAGTAACACCAAGAGTATCAGAGAACACCTCGGGAAACGACTGACACAGTTTGCGAATACTATCAGCCTGCTCCTCAGGTAGAAGCCGAAACGTATTGAACAGGAGAAGAGACATAGTCAGGGAGTTTACAAACAGATTTCAATTTAGAATACCAATCAGCCGAAATAATGGAACAAACACTGCCTGAATCTAAGAGAGCTGTTATAGGCTCGTTATTTAACTCAATCTTAAGAAAAGGAACAGGTGCGGGGGTATCCGCCGCAATCCTAAGACACTCTTTAGGGCATTCAAAAGATGAATTTGAAGGCTGGTCGTTCTCTGCATTTACAACCTGTTTACTAGGGGCTGAGTCTCGGGAAGATGGATTAGTCGGCTCAGCCGACGCCACTAGTCACTTTTTATTATTGGCATAGCTGGAATTTGCACCAGAAGTTGAGCAGGAGGGGGTGCTATTTGAGTTTGGGCAATTCTTGGCGATATGTGAGAAGGCCCCACACTTAAAACAGCCTTGTGATGACCCTGCTCCATTCCTTGTCCCACTTGACTTGATCAGAGGACACTTGTTCCGCAGATGGTCAGGCGACCCGCAAGCATAACATTTACGGGGATTGACTGGTCGGCGAGGTGGAGGCCGAGTGTTACTAAAGGAAGGCGGGGGTTCTTTCGCCACACGCAAGGAATCGGCATACCTAACTCCTTCCGCAGAGACGGCTAATGCTTCCAGTTCAGAGAAGGTTTGCGGGCACGCCGCGAAACACAAATATGACCTGTAGGGTGGTGAAATCCCTTCGACAATAGCTTGCACGATCTGATCCTCAGGGAAGTGGAGAGCAAACACCCTAGTATAAAACTTAATATCTTGGATGAAGTCTGCCAGGTTTTCATCCAAGCGCTGTACCCGATAATAGTATTTCTGAATAAGGGAGGACCTGGCCCTAGCCGGGATGAAGTTAGCTAGCAAATGGGCATGGAAATCCTCAATAGAAGATTGCTCGGCGATGGCTCTAACTATTTTGTCAGATAGGACACCAATAGCATAAGAATAGATAATTTGCAAAATTTGACATGGGGAAAGAGAAAACACAAGGGCATGATCCTGAAATTCCACTAGAAATCTTAAAAATGAAATTACGTCACTGGTGGTGTTGACGGAAAACTTAGAGATACCTCTAAGCAACATTGCCAATGGATGAGGCAAGCTGCTGAACCCAGGTGACATAGTCGTTAAAGGTTTCAATGGCAAAGAAGTTAATTCAGAGCGGATGTTACTCAATGACGCACGGCGTTCAGATTCGTTGTTCGATGGGGCAGAGATAGTTTGAGCCGCAACGGTTATCCTATTGACTTCTCCCTGAGGAGGCTCTTCCTCGTTACCTACATTCACCGCGGCGGGTTGATCAGTTTTGGGAGGAGCTTCGCCGGTTAGCAATTGAGTGACCTTATTAGACAATTCAGAAATAGTTTCAAGGAGCGTATTAGCGTCCTTCCTCTGAACGTCATTCACCTTTAGAGACAACAGATCATTAACTCTATTTGCAAAGTGATACAGCCTGCCTTGCACACGCTTAATTTGATTAGGAGATGGATCGTTTTCATCAAAAAAGCTGACTACCGATGCTAGCCCAGTAATATTCTCGACAATCGTGGAAAGAGAGTCATCAATTTCTTTCTCTCCCAAATTGGGGATGGAAATGGGCAAATCAAGGGACTCTCTAAGCTTGTTAGTATCTATTGCAACCGTGCCTCCAGATTGAACGTTTCTGATAGTTAACTCATATATCAACTCCTCTTTGCGCAAGTAGTTAAGGAGGAGAACATCGCGAGGGCCGGGCATGATGACAGAACAATTTTGAAAAACTCAAAAAATTCCAGCAACTGAGAAAATTGTTAGAGTTCGAATCAAAGCAATGTTTAGCCGTCAAAAGGGGCTAAATTGAGACCCATTCAACCACGCTCTGCTACCACTTGTTACGGAGATATCCGTGGTAGGTAGAGGTGAAAGAAGGTGCGGGTGTGAATGGGTTTCAAGCTACGAAATTAACGTGCAATGTACAATTAATTTAAAATTTAACTAGGTTATATTTTCTTTTCAAAAACGAGAGATAACAATCATAACAGGTACAGAGTAGCAAAAATGTAGGTACAAGATTACTGGGTTCGGGCTCAGTGCCCTTACTTCATAACTCTTGGGCAATCAGCCCCGCCTTACTCCCAAAGAAAATTTTAGCCAAGGGGCAGAAAACCCCATTCATGCCCAGGAGCACTGGCTCCAAACATTACACATAAAGCCTGCACGAGGCATACAGAAACAAATTTCAAAGAGCGATCCGCTCTCAAAATTGTAAGCCTATCACAAGGCCACATCAAACTCTACCTTCAAGCTGTCCTCTAAGGACGTATTTACAGGGGTAAAATACCCAAACTACGGAGGTCTATTACATGAAAAGAAGGTTGATTACATGACCTCTAAAATAACAATTTGAGAGGAGGCGAACTTGCACTCCTAATACACTTTGTTTTTAAAACCTAATCTGGCTCTGGGCCACTAACGCAAGGGCTAATCCCATACTACAGAGGTGACTTAGAGAAGAACACTTTACATTACATAAACGAAGAATAGTTTGAGAAAATAAGTTCACCTCAAAACAAATGTGAGTGGGAGCTCGAGAGGGTTAGCACTCTCTATCCCAATATGTAGCTTTACAAGAAAAAGATGAAAAGAGTAATTACATTTTAGGAAAAGGTTACATGATGGAAATGCTTCGAACCCGCCGCGAGTGTTAAACTGCCGACCTAGCAAGAAAAGAAGTTATTAATAGGCCATTACCTGGTGTTGAACGGCTGAAGAAGAAAGAGGCGCTTCCCGCCTCCTGCTATGTACTTAATCCACTGAAAGATGGAACAGAAGTGGCCCGGAGACCCCAAAATCAGCAGTTTATATCCTCTCGCGGAAGATTCTAGGCGTTAGGGGAAAGAAAACACCCTCCCACAAAATCTTTATTGGCTAGGGAAAAGAAACCCCTACATAGAGGAAAAAGAAACACATTATTGGTGGAAAATTAATTAAAGAAATTCGGGATTGGCTAGATCCAAACTAAGGGGAAAAAGAGGGGTATACAGCCAACTTAAACAATGACAGAAGGAAATTTAACAAAGAACAAACTCTTGAAATAAAAATTTCTCCAACAAAATAGTTCTTTAACTCCGCACTAGGTCGCACTATTGTTGATCTTCAGTAGTGTCCTCTAGAAGAGAAAGTTCACACTTCTTACTTCAAGCGAAACAAAAACACATCAAAAGTGACACAGTTCAAAAACTCAAAATTTTCCACGTGGTGACATCTTCTGAGAAAGTAGAGAATTAATAGAATAGATAAAGTTCAACCTTCCTCCAGAAGAGGAGTTTCAACTGGCGCAACTTTTAAATAAACGGTGTAGAGGTGTACCGCCCGGTACAATTATTATTATTATTATTATTATTATTATTATTATTATTATTATTATTAGGTCATTAAAAGCTGAAATACGTGGAAGAAAATAGTAAAATATGCGTGGTTTAAGAGGAAACAAGATGAAATATATGTCACGTGAGTTAGCATCGGTCGCAGTAGTTACCTACAGATTACTATGCGTAAAGCGAGAACCAGGTCAAGCTCGTGGGGATGAGTCAGCTGTAATCTCGTATTGTGTATAAACATCAAACATACACATCAACAAATATAAGAAACATAAACAAGGTTACACGTTAGAGACATGTAGTTATTAACCTGAACGCCAGGCCGACGGTCGCTTTCATGAGTACAGATGAGTTATCAAATTATACACAATCCACAGATGTCGAACTTATCTAAGAAGATTCCGCCACAACTATATTACATTTTACTATGATGGTGCTAATAACAAATCGCAGCAGCAATTGGCTTTACGTCGCACCTACACAGATAGGCATTATGGCGACGATGGGACTGGAACGGGCTAGGACAGGGAAGGAAGCGGCCGTGGCCTTAATGGTACAGCACCAGCATTTGTCTGATGTGAGAATGGGAAACCACGGAAAACCATCTTCTGGGCTGCCGAGAGTGGGGTTCGAACCCACTATCTCCCGAATAATGGATACTGGCCACACTGAAGTGAAATATCGTATGGCTTTTAGTGCCGGGAGTGTCCGAGGATAAGTTCGGCTCGCCAGATGCAGGTCTTTTGATTTGACTCCCGTAGGCGACCTGCGCGTCGTGATGAGGATGAAATGATGATGAAGATGGCACATACACCCAGTTCCCGTGCCAGCAAATTTAACCAATTAAGGTTAAATTTCCGACCCTCCCGGGAATCGAACACGGTACCCCTGTGACCAAAGGCCAGCACGCTAACCATTTAGCCATGGAGCCGGACTTAAGCGACTGCAGCTATCGAGCTCGGTAAATCGCAGCAGATTACGCTACTGCGTGTTGAGATGATGTCGGTAGAATACAGTATACCTGTTAAGACATAAGGCTGCAGTAGAAGAAGAGGAAGAAGAAGGTAACGAGAGCCACATAGTCAAGCAGCACACAGCTGAACAAAGTGCACATTAGTGACACAGACATAAGAGTGGCGTGGTCGCGGGTACTACAGTCGCATTCGTAACACTCTGTTGTAGAAAAATAATGAACTAACATACAGTACGGGCTCCGTAATTCCAGGTGGACGGTAACAAGACTATCTCGAATAGAAAAGTACGGATTTACGAACGTACACGAAAACGCTTGTGAACAACATAATATACCTATGTTAAACATTACAGTACAACAGTTTAGAAAACAAAACATACAGATTGCATTAAAAGAAATGTTAAACTTTCCTTTATAAATTAACAAAACACTCTAGGCAATCTTCTTAAGTTAAATGTTAACTTATAGTTCCTATTTCAGTAATGATGAATATAAAACGATTATTTTATTATTTTATTGAATATTTATTCGTGACGATGATGATGATGATGATAATTGCTGTCTTAATGTCATCGGCCCTTAAAACGCAAAGCACGGACGATAATTCGCATCTCTGACAGCTGTTATTCAGGTCAAGGTCAGACAGACCGGTTTCATGTAGGGGTGGGGAACCCGTCCAGCGACATCCCCGTCGCTAAGAACAGCAGACAACCAGCATGTGACAGGTCTAGTGCTTTTGTCGAACTGCTTACGTGGAATATTCTCCCACAGTGCGATTTCAATATCATGGTCTTTTGGGAGTCCTACTCGCCGTATGCAGAAACAACCCGTGTTGACGTGTACGTAAATAAAGTTTATTACGTCAACGAAAGAATGCATGGGATAGAATTTCAAAGTGAGTAGTATCGGAATTGAAATGTCAAAACACAGCGAACGTTTTACTTCATACCAGTAAGGGACATGTTATAAACATAAATTAATTAAACGTACCTTCCTTTCTTGCTTCCAACCGAAGAGAACATGTTTAAATGTAAATGAGAACCTTCTAGCTTACTGCTGATTTTGCAGTGCCTATTCAACGTATCAAAATAAACGTTGCCAGGCTGAGTGGCACTGGTTTCATGAACTTAGCAGGCTCGATCTTGGCTCAGTCCGCTGGTATTTGAAGGTGCTCAAATACGACCGCTTCTGATCGGTAGATTTACGGGCACGTTAAAGAATACCAGTGGGCTAAATTCCGACACCGCGCGTCTCCATTGGCACGTGAAGATTTATTATTATTATTATTATTATTATTATTATTATTATTATTATTATTATTATTATTATTATTATTATTATTATTGGGCGAGTTGGCCGTGCGATTAGCTTGCATCCGTCGAAAAGCCACTAACAATATTATTATAAAAACTGTGTTAGTCTATTATTACTGACTATTATGAAAATAAAAGTTAATCGCCCCACTCCAACTTCGTAGCTCGTAATCTGTCAGAAAACACTAAAGAAAATAGTGAACTTTTAACATGTCCGAATTATTATTAATAATATAATTGCAGACATGTCTCCGAAATTACCGAAGCATGTACTTACAAATTGTTTTACGTCGCACCGACACAAATAGGTCTTACGGCGACAGTGGGAGAGAAAACAGATACAAGTGGGAAGGAAGCGTTCGAAGTCTAATAAAGGTACAGTTCCAGCATTTCCCTGATGTGAAAATGGGAAACTACGGAAAACCATCTTCCCGGCTACCGACAGTGGAGTTCGAACCCACTATCACTAGAATACAAGCTCACAGCTGCGCGCCCCTAACCGCAGGATCAACTTACTCTAAGCCCCAATGCCGGTCTGCGTAGCTCGGACGATAGAGCGCTGGTCTTCTGATCCCACCTTGGCAGGTTCGATGGCGGCTGAGTTCGGTGGTATTTGAAGGTGCTGAAATACGCCAGTCTCGTGTCTGTGGATTTACTTGCATTTAAAAACGTACTGCTTTACAAAATTCTGGCACTTCAGTGTCTTCGAAAACCGTGAAAATTAGTTAGTGGAACGTAAAGATAGTAGTAGTAGTAGTAGTAGTAGTAGTAGTAGTAACATTATTATTACGGACGTTTTAATTAAACGGGTCCATTACATTACCTATCGGCACTTACTGCCCGGTAATTAGCCTTCTGTCCACCTCTGTGGTATAGTGGTTAGTGTGATTAGCTGCCAACCCCCGGAGGCCCGTGTTCCATTCCCAGCTCCGCCACGAAATTTGAAAAGTGGTACGAGGGCTGGAACGGAGTCCACTAAGCCTCGGGAGGTCAAGTGGGTAGAGGTGGTTCGATTCCCACCTCAGCCATCCTGAAAGTGGTTTCCCGTAGTTTCGCACTTCTCCAGGCAAATGCCGGGATGGTACCTAACTTAAGGCCGCGGCCGCTTCCTTCCCTCTTCCTTGTCTATCCCTTCCAATCTCCCCATTCCGCCGCAAAGCCTACACAAGACCCCTGTTCAGCATAGAAGGTGAGGCCGCCTGGGCGAGGTACTGGTCATTCTCCCCAGTTGTATCCCCGACCCAATGTCTCACGCTCCAGGACACTGCCCTTCAGGCGGTAGAGGTGGGATCCCTCGCTGAGTCCGAGGGAAAACCAACCCTGGAATGTAAACAGATTAGGAAAAAGAAGAATAAGCCTTCTATTAGAAATGCCCGGTGGCAATTCCATAGTAGACCGAGCTCGATAGCTGCAGTTGCTTAACTGCGGCCAGTATCCAGTATTCGGGAGATAGCAGGTTCGAACCCCACTGTCGGCGGCCGTGAAGATGATTTTCCGTGGTTTCCCATTTTCACACCAGGCAAATGCTGGGGCTGTACCTTAATTAAGGCCACGGCCGCTTCCTTCCCACTCCTAGCCCTTGCCTGTCCCATCGTCGCCATAAGACCTATTTGTGTCGGTGCGACGTAAAGCATCTAGCAAAAGAAATCCACAGTAGCTATTGTTCCTTCGAGCAATGTTCACGCATGGCTGCAACTACGGTTTTTGAAATCTGTCTCATTAATAACAATATGACTGAATGCTTACAGCCTTTTCTTTCAGTGTCCACCGTTCTTTCATTGACCTGAAAAGTTTATGAATAAGCATAGACAACTCGCATTGTTTATTGTCAGAAATTCATCGTAGACTGTCGCAATAACAGCACAGAAATGTTGCGCTCATTTTTCATTTACTTATTAACTATTTCCTTTCATTTTGTCAGGTTGGATCACTGAGTAATGCCATTGACGTCTTATAAATCACACACAACTACACAATACTTTATTCGCACGTATGTGCTGGTGCGTATCTTCGAGGTCACTGTAAGGATTCTGTGTACATTTCACACAGAGTACCCTAGACCGGTTTACGAGTACAGCAAGTGGCCTGGCACGTGAGTCATCCTCTGCTACTTGCCAAGCCTTTAGGGGAAGTGCACAACAACATGTGTTGGCCTGCGATAAGAAACAGGTTCAACAAGCCCTAGACTCTGCTACTGTACTTCCACTACGCGTGGACAGAATGACGTAACCGGCATATCCTGCTACAGCCGTTCAAAACACATTAGGTCCTGAAATATTTGGCTCAGTTATGGGCAAACTAATAGGACAAGATAAAAAGTACATAGCATATATTGTGAGATGTCTTTTTCTTTGCCGACTAGCTTAATATCTGCACGTATACACCTAACACCCTGTATACAGGGTGTTAGGTGTATACCTGCAGATATTTCTTCTAGCAATAGAGAACGATGTGACGAACCACTATATATCAAACTTTTAATAATTCTCGGAAGTTATTTTCGAGAGCAAAGAGATACGATGTTTTTAGAATAGGTAGTATGCCTTGTTCTTGTGAATGAATAGCTTCCCTTTGAGAACAGGCGAGTCACGCGCCATGCGTGCCAAACTGGTTTCTGTTTATGTTTACGTGCAACACTGAACGCTACCTATGCAATGCACGAGATGTTACGTAAAATACTTGTCAAACTGGTTTTATGTTTAAGAGCAACAGAGCTACGATAACAGCTGAAAGTAGCTACTACAGTAGCGTATGCCTTGTTACGTTACATTCTCGCCAGACTGGTTTCGTAGTTGTCAGTATTCAGTTTCCGTCTTAGGGGCTTCAGACAACCCTGGTCATCGGTTTCGGACCCTGGAGATGTACCGAATTCTCAGCGTTAATACTGGTTCATTTGCTGTTATGTCCTTTAAGGGATTGGGATATGTGTGGTCATCAGCCCCGTGTTCTAGTGAGAATGGAAATGACCTGAAAACCTGAATCGGTGCGGGACCTGTACGAGCGTGTGATATAATTATTGGTTGGGATAGGCGCACCGGGACGTGAAATACAGTAGATCCCCGTTGTGCATTGCTTAAAGGTAGAAGAAAGATGGCAGGTCCTTACGCCAACGAAAGCAGTCATGGGATGCCCATATGAGTAGCATCGGAATTGAATTATCGAAACACATCGAACGTTTAGTTTCAAAGGAATATTGGACATGTTATACAACTAAATAAATTAAACGTACCTACATTTCGTGCCTCCTTCCGGGCTGAGTGGCTCAGGCGGTTGAGGTGCAGGCCTTTTGACTCCAACTTTACAGGTTCGAACCTGGCCCAGTCCGGTGGTATTTGAAGGTGCTCAAATACTGTAGGTCAGCCTCGTGTCGGCAGATTGTCTGGTACATAAAAAGAACTCGTGCGGGACTAAATTCGGGCACCTCAGCGTCTCAGAAAACCGTACAAGTAGTTAGTGGGACTAAAGCACTTAACGTTATTATTATAATTTTTATTATTATTATTATTATTATTATTATTATTATGATTATGATTATGATTATTATTATTATTATTATTATTATTATTATTATTATTAGGTCATTAAAAGCTGAAATACGTGGAAGAAAATAGTAAAATATGCGTGGTTTAAGAGGAAACAAGATGAAATGTATGTCACGTGAGTTAGCATCGGTCGCAGTAGTTACCTACAGATTACTATGCGTAAAACGAGAACCAGGTCAAGCTCGTGGGGATGAGTCAGCTGTAATCTCGTATTGTGCATAAACATCAAACATACACATCAACAAATATAAGAAACATAAACAAGGTTACACGTTAGAGACATGTAGCTATTAACCTGAACGCCAGGCCGACGGTCGCTTTCATGAGTACAGATGAGTTATCAAATTATACACAACCCACAGATATCGAACATATCTAAGAAGATTCCGCCACAACTATATTACATTTTACTATGATGGTGCTAATAACAAATCGCAGCAGCTATTGGCTTTACGTCGCACCTACACAGATAGGCCTTATGGCGACGATGGGACTGGAACGGGCTAGGACAGGGAAGGAAGCGGCCGTGGCCTTAATTAAGGTACAGCACCAGCATTTGCCTGATGTGAGAATGGGAAACCACGGAAAACCATCTTCTGGGCTGCCGAGAGTGGGGTTCGAACCCACTATCTCCCGAATAATGGATACTGGCCACACTGAAATGAAATGTCGTATGGCTTTTAGTGCCGGGAGTGTCCGAGGACAAGTTCGGCTCGCCAGATGCAGGTCTTTTGATTTGACTCCCGTAGACGACCTGCGCGTCGTGATGAGGATGAAATGATGATGAAGATGGCACATACACCCAGTTCCCGTGCCAGCAAATTTAACCAATTAAGGTTAAATTTCCGACCCTCCCGGGAATCGAACACGGTACCCCTGTGACCAAAGGCCAGCACGCTAACCATTTAGCCATGGAGCCGGACTTAAGCGACTGCAGCTTTCGAGCTCGGTAAATCGCAGCAGATTACGCTACTGCGTGTTGAGATGATGTCGGTAGAATACAGTATACCTGTTAAGACATAAGGCTGCAGTAGAAGAAGAGGAAGAAGAAGGTAACGAGAGCCACATAGTCAAGCAGCACACAGCTGAACAAAGTGCACATTAGTGACACAGACATAAGAGTGGCGTGGTCGCGGGAACTACAGTCGCATTCGTAACCCTCTGTTGTAGAAAAATAATGAACTAACATACAGTACGAGCTCCGTAATTCCAGCTGGACGGTAACAAGAATATCTCGAATAGAAAAGTACGGATTTAAGAACGTACACGAAAACGCTTGTGAACAACATAATGTACCTATGTTAAACATTACAGTACAACAGTTTAGAAAACAAAAACATACAGATTGCATTAAAAGAAATGTTAAACTTTCTTTTGTAAATTAACAAAACACTCTAGGCAATCTTCTTAAGTTAAATGTTAACTTATAGTTCCTATTTCAGTAATGATGAATATAAAACGATTATTTTATTGAATATTTATACGTGACGACGACGACGACGACGACGACGATGATGATGATTGCTGTCTTAATGTCATCGGCCCTGAAAAACGCAAAGTGTCCTATGTTTTAACTCGTAGGGAATAAGAAACAAAATATAAACTGCTGGAAGCCTTTCCCAATAGATTCATGAAGGGCGACCCGTGTTCTGTTCTGCCACACGATACAGTAGCAGCATATAATGGTATTCGTGGTATTCATACACTGGCATTATTCAAATACTACTACTGATGCTACTACTACTACGAAGTAACTCGCGAACTAGTTCGGACGATAATTCGCATCTCTGACAGCTGTTATTCAGGTCAAGGTCAGACAGACCGGTTTCATGTAGGGGTGGGGAACCCGTCCAGCCACATTTCCGTCGCTAGGAACCGCAGACAACCAGCATGTGACAGGTCTAGTGCTTTTGTCGAACTGCTTACGTGGAATATTCTCCCACAGTGCGATTTCAATATCATGGTCTTTTGGGAGTCCATCTCGCCGTATGCAGAAACAACCCGTGTTGACGTGTACGTAAATAAAGTTTATTGCGTCAACGAAAGAATGCATGGGTTAGAATTTCAAAGTGAGTAGTATCGGAATTGAAATGTCAAAACACATTGAACGTTTTACTTCATACCAGTAAGGGACATGTTATAAACATAAATTAATTAAACGTACCTTCCTTTCGTGCTTCCAACCGAAGAGAACATGTTTAAATGTAAATGAGAACCTTCTAGCTTACTGCTGATTTTGCAGTGCCTATTCAACGTATCAAAACAAACGTTGCCAGGCTGAGTGGCTCAGACGGTTCAAGCACTGGTTTCATGAACTTACCAGGCTGGATCCTGGCTCAGTCCGCTGGTATCTGAAGGTGCTCAAATACGACCGCTTCTGATCGGTAGATTTACGAGCACGGTAAAGAATACCTGTGGGCAAAATTCCGACATCGCACGTCTCCATTGGCACGTGAAGATTTATTATTATTATTATTATTATTATTATTATTATTATTATTATTATTATTATTATTATTGGGCGAGTTGGCCGTGCGATTAGCTTGCATCCGTCGAAAAGCCACTAACAATATTATTATAAAAACTGTGTTAGTCTATTATTACTGACTATTATGAAAATAAAAGATAATCCCCCCACTCAAACTTCGTAGCTCGTAATCTATCAGAAAACACTAAAGAAATAGTGAAGTTTTAACAGGTCCGAATTATTATTAATATTATAATTGCAGACATGTCTCCGAAATTACCGAAGCATGTACTTACAAATTGTTTTACGTCGCACCGACACAAATAGGTCTTACGGCGACGATGGGAGAGAAAAGGGATACAAGTGGGAAGGAAGCGTTCGAAGTCTAATAAAGGTACAGTTCCAGCATTTCCCTGATGTGAAAATGGGAAACTACGGAAAACCATCTTCCCGGCTACCGACAGTGGAGTTCGAACCCACTATCACCAGAATACAAGCATACAGCTGCGCGCCCCTAACCGCACGATCAACTTACTCTAAGCTCCAATGCCGGTCTGCGTAGCTCGGACGATAGAGCGCTGGTCTTCTGATCCCACCTTGGCAGGTTCGATGGCGGCTCAGTTCGGTGGTATTTGAAGGTGCTGAAATACGCCAGTCTCGTATCTATGGATTTACTTGAATTTAAAAAAGTACTGCTTTAAAAAATTCTGGCACTTCAGCGTCTTCGAAAACCGTGAAAATTAGTTAGTGGATCGTAAAGATATTAGTAGTAGTAGTAGTAGTAGTAGTAGTAGTAGTAGTAGTAGTAGTAACATTATTATTACGGACGTTTTAATTAAACGGGTCCGTTACATTACCTATCGGCACTTACTGTCCAGTAATTAGTCTTCTGTCCACCTCTGTGGTATAGTGGTTACTGTGATTAGCTGCCAACCCCCGGAGGCCCGTGTTCCATTCCCAGCTCCGCCACGAAATTTGAAAAGTGGTACGAGGGCTGGAACGGGGTCCACTAAGACTCGGGAGGTCAAATGGGTAGAGGTGGTTCGATTCCCACCTCAGCCATCCTGAAAGTGGTTTCCCGTAGTTTCGCACTTCTCCAGGCAAATGCCGGGATGGTACCTAACTTAAGGCCACGGCCGCTTCCTTCCCTCTTCCTTGTCTATCCCTTCCGATCTCCCCATTCCCCCGCAAGGCCTACACAAGACCCCTGTTCAGCATAGAAGGTGAGGCCGCCTGGGTGAGGTACTGGTCATTCTCCCCAGTTGTATCCCCCGACCCAATGTCTCACGCTCCAGGACACTGCCCTTCAGGCGGTAGAGGTGGGATCCCTCGCTGAGTCCGAGGGAAAACCAACCCTGGAAGGTAAGCAGATTAGGAAAAAGAAGAATAAGCCTTCTATTAGAAATGCCCGGCGGCAATTCCACAGTAGACCGAGCTCGATAGCTGCAGTCGCTAAACTGCGGCCAGTATCCAGTATCCAGGTTCGAACCCCACTGTCGGCGGCCCTGAGGATGATTTTCCGTGGTTTCCCATTTTCACACCAGGCAAATGCTGGGGCTGTACCTTAATTAAGGCCACGGCCGCTTCCTTCCCACTCCTAGCCCTTTCCTGTCCCATCGTCGCCATAAGACCTATTTGTGTCGGTGCGACGTAAAGCATCTAGCAAAAGAAATCCACAGTAGCTATTTTTCCTTCGAGCAATGCTCACGCATGGTTGCAACTACGGTTTTTGAAATCTGTCTCATTAATAACAATATGACTGAATACTTACAGCCTTTTCTTTCAGTGTCCACCGTCCTTTCATTGACATGAAAAGTTTGTGAATAAGCATAGACAACTCGCATTGTCTATTGTCAGAAATTCATCGTAGACTGTCGCAATAAGAGCACAGAAATGTTGCGCTCATTTTTCATTTACTTATTAACAATTTCCTTTCATTTTGTCAGCTTTGATCACTGAGTAATGCCAGTGACGTCTTATAAATCACACACAACTACACAATACTTTATTCGCACGTATGTGCTGTTGCGTATCTTCGAGGTCACTGTAAGGATCCTGTGTACATTTCACACAGAGTACCCTAGACCGGTTTTCGAGTACACCAAGTGGCCTGGCACGTGAGTCATCCTCTTCTACTTGCCAAGCCTTTAGGGGAAGTGCACAACAACATGTGTTGGCCTGCGATAAGAAACAGGTTCAACAAGCCCTAGACTCTGCTACTGTACTTCCACTACGCGTGGACAGAATGACGTAACCGGCGCATCCTGCTACGGCCGTTCAAAACACATTAGGTCCTGAAATATTTGGCTCAGTTACGGGCAAACTAATAGGACGAGATAAAAAGTACATAGCATATATTGTGAGATGGCTTTTTCTTTGCCGACTAGCTTAATATCTGCACGTATACACCTAACACCCTGTATATTCCTCTTTGGGGAGAATTGGATGGACAATTATACAGTAAGTTTAATTTTATCTGGATTATCATTCTTTAATTTTTAATTTGTTTAATACATATCTCCTAATTCAATCTTGTCTTCATTTCAGTGAAAACAATAGATGACTTTGTGTCAACCAAAAACACAGCTCCGTTCTCTTGCCTGAAGGAGGACATTAGTTTTATTCAAGAATACCCTTTGCCATGGACGAGCAACTGTTCATATTTAGAAGCTCAAAGGATAGTGATGGAGGTGAAAGCTTTGATTGATTGTGCTGAAAGGTGTGTTAAATTAACGCAAGCTTTTCATGGACTACTGATTGCAGAAAAGGAGCAAAAGCAGTTTGTGTTGTATTCTGTTCAAGAACATCATACACTGCGCCCGGACTGCCAGAAGGAAACACTGAAAAGAAAGTAGCCACAAGAATAATAAAAACCATAATACAATCCAAAGAGTGAAAATATATTAAATTGTAGATATCGAACGTGTACCAATAGCTTTTCCACTGACTCACAAAATCTATAATTCCTAACATTTCGTGCACAAGTCGCACAGGTTAATATCGGCCTATTGAAATGAAATTTTGTTTTTTAGTCAATCTGACCAAATGGAAAATATTCAGGGGACGAGTCCAAAAAAATAGCATTTTTTTTTCTATATTTTTGCAAAATAAGGGACACGTAATATATATAGATGATTTCAAAGAACATGGAAATTTATCAAACATTTCCCATAATAAATTATTCTGATATGTGGACCTACCTTATATTAAGGCACTAATGCCAAATTCAATTTTGCTGCACAGAAAATGTAACTTCACACACGTTCAGCCAGAACAATTACTTTTGTTTACAACTTGTAAAATTGCCACAAAGGGAAACTGCATTTAAGAGAAAAATTTTTGTATAGTTGTATATCAATCAAATTTGTATATGAATTATAATTTGGTGTTTATTCAAAAGAGATACCAGGTCATCTACCAAAAGCAAGGAAGCTTGATGGAGAGACTTAGTGGCCCTCTGCATGCATTTTTATCATTTAATGTTTCTCACTTCCATATGTATTTGCCATTTAAGGTAGGAATGTTCAGAATGTAAGAATAACTTATCTACAGTGTACCAGATACATTATGGTTTGTTCAAAGGTTATTTTGGTCATATTAGAATAATCTGGTTTCTTAGTACACTTTATGAGCTAAGAAATATTAGTTGATAATAAAGCAAATTTGAATTTGCATATATTATGCAAGCATCTGTGCGCTCTAGCAGGCCATCAATTATCCACTAGTTGCACAATCCATCTTAAAATTCAAGCTTTTGGATTACTGTGCTCAGACAAAATAAATCACAAAAGCCCCACTGGAATTTCTGATTACAACCAAGAATTTTTCAGAATCATTGTTAAGTGTTTCGAAGATCTTGCAAGGCTCAATGCCTACCACAGAACCTTAAAGAATTTTTACTGGGTATTTCATTTTTTTCTTGGTTTACATTGTGTTTTAGTGGTCTCCTATTATTATTCCACATAACCAATGCATTTTTATCATTTAATATTCCTCACTTCCATATGCATTTGCCATTTAAGGTAGTAATGTGCAAATTATTGGTTGATCTGGCCTGTACAAAATACATGACAGTTTATTGTAGTTTGGCCATAGACACAAGCAATTTGAAGAGACTGTCTTTCCTCTTTCTTTCCCGTGGCTAAACATATACAGTACATTTGCTTCTTCCAAATGAGCCAGGTTCCAAGATATTTTATGCCCAAACATTGTGATTTCAGAAATATTGAAATACTGACAACAGCAATGATTTCATACTTTGTTGTCAGTCAAATTCTACCAATAACATATTTTTGGCAATAAACTATTTAAGTAAAAAGCTACATAG
The DNA here is from genome assembly GCF_040414725.1 of Anabrus simplex. Taxonomy (NCBI): domain Eukaryota; kingdom Metazoa; phylum Arthropoda; class Insecta; order Orthoptera; family Tettigoniidae; genus Anabrus; species Anabrus simplex. Next base: position 679,897,152 of record NC_090266.1, read on the forward strand.
CTAAACCTCAGATAAATTAATATTGAGACCAAGGGGTTTATATAATCTGCATTCAAAGAGATACAGCAACCAAGTGCAAAATTACAAATTAACATAATGATAACTTTAGGTTCACCAAACATCCTTGGAAAATCCTGAATTAATATAAAGAATGCCGAATGCAAGCAACAGAAAGAATCTATCTTATTTATACATCAATTATGCTGCTATGGCATGGGTGCATTTGCAAAGATCTCTGCATTTGATAACTATGGCCATCTTCTAATGCTGTTTTCATCCGATTTCTTAGTACACTTTATAAGCTAAGAAATGAAAACCTACAACCTGTTTTCCAGTCTTTGACCGGGACAGGGATGTAATGAATGAACCATATATAGGCTTTTATTACAATGGGGTCGCCACTCCCAAGTTGATTATTGACTGTGAAATGCTATGAAATAATGGAGTGTTGCTGGAATGAAAGATGACAGGGAAAACTGGAGTGCATGGAGAAAAACCTGTCCTGCCTCTGCTTTGACCAGCACAAATCTCACATGGAGTGACCGGGATTTGAACCACAGTATCCAGCGGTGAGAGGCTGACGCGCTGCCATCTGAGCCATGGAGGCTCTATGAGCTAAGAAATATTATTTGATAATAAAGAAACTTTTGAATTTGCATTAAAATTAACTACTTCACACATACAGCTTTGCAGAAATATTCTTTTCCAATCAAGTTAACAATGTCATAAACGAGCTTCAAGACTACAAGAATAATGCATTGCCCCTTCCAACAGGCAGGACCAGAGATTCCTCAGCAACGACACAGTAAAAATTGACATTCGATAGCATGTTATAAAAACAGGTGGGGTTCGTAGCAAAAAGGACATACAACTGACTAGATCAGCAAGCAGGATGGGATCAGAAGGTAAAATATTAGTGATACTAAGGTAAGAGAAGAAATTGAATCTCACCTTTAAATTTACTATAATATCTGTTTTTTCCCCAAGTTTCTGGCATAAACTATACAAAATAGGATATTTCATCAGAAGAAAGCACAACAGCACGGGTCGGGAAGAATATGTCACAGTACGTTTGTTCAAAGGTTATTTTGGTCACTTTAAAAATGTCACCAGTCAGTTTGGCCACATGAAGTATAATTGTAACAAGGTGATTTGGTCACATGCAGTATAACTGTCATGAGATGATTTGGTCAAATATAGAATAATTGTCACAAGATTATTTGGTCACATGCAATATACCTAATTATCACAGGTTCACTAATGTCACAATGAGAAGTAGTATAGTTTCCCAATTTTAATCTATTATGATATTATGAAAACACATTTTCAATTTATCTATAGTGTACCAGACACATTATGCTCTATGGCCATCGGATATCCAAGAATATTATCATTGGCTTAAAATTTTGATAGTTTTATTTCTTTTCAATTTGCTTCATATCACACCAACACAGTTAGGTCTTATAGCGATGATAGGATAGGAAAGGGCTAGGAACGGGAAGGAAGTGAGTGTGGCTTTAATTAAGATTCAGTCCAGCATTTGCCAGGTGTGAGAATAGGAGGCCATGGAAAACCATCTTCAGGGCTGCTGACATTGGGGTTCAAACCCAGTATCTCCCAAATACAAGCTCACAGCTGCGTAGCCTTAACCGCACAGCCAACTCGCTCAGTTTGATAGTTTTCCACAATTCGTGAAATTCTAGAGTCTGCGGCAATATTTTATCCTTTTCTCATAAGGAGAGTATCCACCTTTCAGTCTTTCTATGTGTCTACTTACAGTATTTCACAAACCTTGGCCTGAAGTTGTTCAATTGCATGATAAAATGATGGATGAGGTATGCCTATAACTATGTTAATATTCTTCTGTGCCATGCCTTCACATGTATTATTTGTTCTGGGGAGGTTTTTTTTTTAGGTATGTTGATAGCAGTTCCAAGTTTCTGGTGGAAATGACAGACGCTGCTTACCCCTTCCATGCCTTTCACCCTGTAAGTAACTGTCTTCTGCATACTCAACAATGGGTGCGAATCCATCTGGCATAACTTCCTACAATTGACTGAAGTCTTTGAAAACGTCCTCTCCACGTGCAAATGCTACTGCAATGAGAGAATGAAAGTGTGCTCTCAAATCTTCATTTCCTTCTTGCTGATATTCTTCTGTGAGACCTTTGGACTGTAGTTGACTCCAAAAGCTCTGGGCAAGGTGGAAGAGACAATCTGATATTTTAGCTTCTGGAAATTTCTCCTTCACTACATTCATAACTGTTACTTCATAATCAGTAGAAATGAACTTGGACTCAGGTGCCGTTGTAATTTATTTTGTACTTCTTTTAAAATCTGAAACATACATTTTTAGAAATGTCTGGTTTTTCCTGCATCAGTACCATGACAACCCAAAACCACTGTTCACACATACTGACATGAACTGCACATACCTGTAACCAAGGTGCAATGATTTAAATCATGATTTATATCGGTTGATTTTTATAATAATAATCTATAATTTAAGTCAGTTGATTTTATAATATCAGTTGGCTTACTTATTTTCATCTTATTAATACATGCTGTCCATTGTTCACATTCATATAAAAAGCAACTATTTAAAATCAGTTTGCTTTTGCTTTCTTACTGTTGTCTTCTTTCTTGTAGTCTATGGGGTGGTGGTGCTTTGGTACACATTAGAGGACTGCAATGTATGTTTTTCACTCGCTCATATTCGTTCTAGGTCCCGAAATTGAGCGGGTTTCCCACCAAGCGGAGAGCGCTTGAAACTACAGGGTTATTACAAATGATTGAAGTGATTTCATAAATTCACTGTAGCTCCATGAATTGACATATGGTCACAAAACTCAAAAAGAAAAACTCAAAAAGTTTTGGTCTGCTGAAGTCGCACTTCAGATTTCTGCCACAAGAACGCAGCAGTAATGAGCAGTGCTCAGCGAGACAAGATGGCGACAGGAGCTGAGAAAGCGTTTGTTGTGCTTGAAATGCACTCACATCAGTCTGTCACAACAGTGCAACGACACTTCGGTACGAAGTACCATAAAGATCCACCACCTGCTAACTCCATTCGGCGATGGTATGTGCGGTTTAAAGCTCCAGGATACCTCAGTAAGGCGAAATCAACGGGTCGGCCTGCAGTGACTGAAGAAACAGTTGATCATGTGTGGGCAAATCTCATGCGTAGTCCACAGAATTCAACGGATAGAGCAAGCAGAGAGCTGAACATACCACAGCCGACCGTTTGGAAAATCTTACGGAAACAAAGCAGAAACCTTACCACTTACAATTGCTAACAAGCCCTGACTCCCGATGACAAAGTCAAAAGCCCTGAATTTTCGGCGCAGATGCAACAGTGTACGGAAGAGGATGAGTTTAGTATGAAACTTGTCTTCAGTGATGAAGCAACATTTTTTGTTAATGATGCAGTGAACAGACACAATGTGTGAATCTGGGGGTAGAGAATCCTCACACTATCGTGCAGCACATTCAAAATTCACCAAAAGTTAGTGTGTTTTGTCCAGTCTCAAGGTATAAAGTGTACGGCCTCTTTTTTCTTCTGCGAAAAATTTGTTACAGGACACGTGTATCGGAACATGCTGGAAAATTGGCTCATGCTGCAACTGGAGGACAGCACGGACTTCATCTTCCAACAGGATAGTGCTCCACCCCACTTCCATGGTGATGTTCATCAATTCTTAAACAGGAGATTGCCAAGATCGGTCGTGGTGGAGCTGATGATCATTACATTGGCCTCTACACTCTCCTTCTTTGTGTGGGATTACGTGAAAGACTCAGTGTTTACACCTCCTCTCCCAACAAACCTGCCAGAACTACGAGCTCGCATCAACTGTGCTTTTGAATCCTTTGATAGGGATATGCTGCGCGGAGTGTGGGACGAACTTGATTATAGGCTTGATGTCTGCAGAAGCACTAAAAGGGCACATATTGAATATTTGTAAATGTCTAAAAAACTTTTTGAGATTTTCTATGTGTCTGCAAAGCCTTGTGATAATATGTCAAAAAATAAAATTATTGCAGAGCTTTGGAATCGCTCATATCATTTGTAATAACCCTGTATGTTGACGAGCAAACTATGCTTGTGAGAAGGACAGTCGCAGGAAATAACAGGCAAGCATTTAAATTTTAATGCCATAACATTTATGTTTGTTCTGACTTGTCTTTTTATTACTTATATTTTATAGTTGGTGCCATCTTTGAATTACAAACATTGAATGAATGAAAATGAAATAGGTTATTTTTATCTTGTAAACAGCAAAAAATATAATTAATTATCTAAACAATAAATTCTGATAAGATATAAATAATATATGAATTAGAACTGGGAACAACAAAATAAAATTTTAAATTGTGTTCCTTCTTCAATTTCTTATATTTTGTTTGCCATTGCAATTTTTTACATGTATATAATATGTACCTATTTTTGTAAACTAGACTGAAAATAAATTAAATTATGTCTTGGAGTTAAAAAAACAAAACAATGATACTGAACAGCATTTTTTCAATAATTTGCTTTACGTTGCACCGACACAGATAGGTCTTATGGTAACGATGTGATAGGAAAGGGCTAGGAATGGGAAGGAAGCAACCGTGGCCTTACTTAAGGTACAGCCCCAGCATTTGCCTGGTGTGAAAATGGGAAGACATAGAAAACTATCTTCAGGGCTTCCATGAGTGGGGTTCGAACCCACTATCTTTCGAATGCAAGCTGGCAGCTATGTGACCAAAACAGTCCAGCCACTCGCTCAGTAAATGCAAAATTAAACTCTGTCTTTGTTTCAAAAAGAAAAGTCCTGTAAGAATAACAAGTGAGAGCAAGAAAATTTATGATCATTGTGTTATGGATTCTATTGTTGTATCAATGAAAATTAAATATAGACTTTTCCCAATGTTTCAAATCCAAATATAATTCCCTCATTAAACAATGCATTTCTACAACATAAAAAACAAATAATCTTTCCGGCTGCAAACAAAATCAATTACAAGCGGCTATTGTGTATCAACAAAAGTATCATTGTATAAATGTAACAAAGGCTTTTCAGTCTGTCAAACACATAGCAAATACAATGTAAATTAAAACACTATAAACATATCTGTAAAACATACACTAACATACAAAGAATGACATGTTTCGTTCTACAAGATTCTATCAAATCACTTAAAAATAAGCTTATATATGTACAGTATTGTTTACGTAGCGTAAACTTGTCAATGATAGAGAGATAAGTGATAACATGAAACAGTAATGACAAAAAATAAAATATATACAATTATAATATAATGAAAAACTTACGTATTTATCTAGACCGCCGATGTTAAGTCTGTTGTCACCAAACACTATTTCAGGACCGTGGTCATGGAAAGTTTGTGGTGAGCCACGCTGCGCGTGGAGAGGGGAGGGCAAGACAGGGAGGGGCCTTGTAGATCGATGTGGATCTCTCCTATTGGATGATTAAATCGAGTAGACTATAAAGTGGAGAGGGGAGGGAGATGTAGGGCGGAGCGGCTGGAGCGCTGTGGAACTTTCCATCAACATTGGAGGGGGAAAAGATGTTATTGACCTATTTCATGTTAATTGTACCTGTATGTAATATGGATGAATGCAATTTTTTTAAAATTTTTTTTATAATAGGTGAATAAAGTAAGGAACGGTATTATTATTATTATTATTATTATTATTATTATTATTATTATTATTATTATTATTATTATTATGAAAAAAGGCAATTCACCTTCCGTCAACATTGGAGAGGGGAGAGATGTTATTGACCTTATCCATGTGAATGTACCTTTATGTAATATGGATGAATGCAAAATAATAACTTTTAGGTGAATAAAGTAAGGGACGTTGTTATTATTATTATTATTATTATTATTATTATTATTATTATTATTATTATTATTATTATAGAAGCAATTTAATGAGTAGGTGTTGTCAGATATTATGTGAGTAGAGCGAATAGGGGGGAATTATTTAAATGTGTATGCTCATTCAGTTTATTGGCATTAGCATTTTTTGCGACGTAAATTTCTATTGCTTCTTTTATATTCAAAGATTTACTTTTATTTTCGAAGTGTAAAATTTTTAGATCAGTGTTGATGTCTGTGAAATGGTGTGAACAGTCGTAGATGTGCTCCCTGAAGGCTGAATGCCGATTATATCTGATCGCATTTTTGTGTTCTTTGTATCTTGTATGGAAATTACGTTTTGTTTGACCTATGTATGTGGCGTTGCAGTTAGGTTCTTGGCACTTGAGTTCATACACTCCTGACTTTGAGAAAGGGTCCTTTTTGTTTAAGTTGCACCTGCTGAAGTGTCTCTGTAGTGTGTTATTCATTCGAAAAGCTACTTTTAAACCTTGTTTCTTGAAAATGTTAGCTACTTTGTATGTGTTATTGTTAACATAGTTGAGAACCACGTAGTTTTCTTTGTCGTGTGTGGTGCTTTCCCGGCGACTTTTCTTATGTTTATTTAATAGTTTATCCACTGTGCCTGGAGGATGGTTGTTTTCTTTCGTGATTTGTTTAATGATTTGCATCTCTTCATTGAAATCTGTTGTGCTCATTGGTATGAAAATAGCTCTATGTATCATTGTATTCAGTCCTGCTATTTTGTGTGTGTATGGGTGGTTCGAGTTGTTGTCAATAGTGTGCGACGTCTGAGTGGGCTTTCTGTATACTTTGTAAGATAGGTTGTCATTATCCCTGTTGATTGTGATGTCTAAATACTTTATTTTCTTGTTATTTTCTGGCTCCATTGTGAGGCTGATGGATTTGTGTAAAGAATTTAGAGTGTTTAATAACTGGTCTGCATTAGTGACATCATTATCATACATGCATATGACGTCATCCACAAATCTGCTCCAATGTAAGATTCCTTTTGAAAGCTGGCCCATTAAGAAGATGTTTTCGAAGTTATTGAGAAAAATGTTTGCTATTATACCTGATAACGGTGAGCCCAAGGCTAGCCCTTCTGTTTGGCAATAGATTTTGTCGTTAAATGCAAAGCAATTTTGGTGTAGTGTTGTTCTAAGTAGGTTAATAATTTCTTTGGTTTCTTGTAGAGAGGTGTTTTCTTTAAGAAGGTTTTCGATAATTTTAATGGATTCATCTATTGGTATGTTGGTGTACATGTTAGTGATGTTGTAACCGTCCAGGCTTCTCCAGTCCTACTAATTTAATATAATATCATTTTACGCGATATCATTTGATATCAAGTTTATCCGCCATCGGCAATTATTTTTAATAACATATTTATTCAACATCAATCATTTGTAATCAAGGCTTTTTGGAATCATATTGTATATATGATAACATCGTTTTATTATTTAAATTATTATATTATGTAGGATAAGAATTCATTATGTTGTAAATACGGTCAATATGTTGAGACATAGTTGTTTTCATTTCATCTCATGTTTGTGTATACGGAGGGTTATTCTTGAAGCTTGGGATTTTGCGTGAGTCATGGGTTTATTTTATGACCAAGGCTATTAAACAGCGACCCGTGCGCGAGGCTTGCAAGCTGGTCAGCTATATCATCGCCACGCCTTCTGGAATTGTCGAGGAAGAGAAGGGGAGTTGATGCTTCGATCTATCGAATCAGATACTTCGTTGTATATGAGTTTTGAGATTGAACTGTTACCAAGAGTGGGGGTGAGCCCAGATATATACTGATTCTCAACACGAGAACGGGACCTTACGACCTTACAACCTGACAACCTTAAAACCTTACAACCTAACGAGATACTCCATCACTACTACTTCAACTGTGAACATCTACTTTGAACGACGTGATTTGATATTTGAAACAGTGTGTGGTCGCTCCGCGACATAGTTATTTTGTACAATGTGTTGTCACTTCGATACAGTACTTAGGTGCGGTAAGGTTATCGGATCTACGAGAAACGAAACAAGCTTATGGCTTGTGTGATATTCAGTAAATATTGTGGACGAAGAACTATGTTTAGTTCAAGTCTACGGAATTTTGGTACAAGTCTGTACCGTATAAATAGTATAGCTCAGTTGGTTTGAGATTTCTACTAATATGGAAAAATTCATATCTCTGAATTTTCTCCTCATACGATCAACGCTGATCAGTTATTACAAGTATAGGGCCAATGTCTAATTTAAAGACTAGGCAAGTAGGGAGTCTTAGTCCAGATAGCCCGTACCATATCAGAGAAGGAAGGAAGGATGTCCATGGAGCAAAGTCTACATCGAGAAGAAGAGAACGAGTAACCACAGAAACCAGATGACGTCAACGAAAGCTGCAATTGGTGAGCTTCAATTAGATAAAGCAAACAATAAGTAAATTCAGTAAATTAAATTATAAATTCCTCCACGCTTTAAGGAAACTTTTCCGATTCATCTCATTCTTTTTTCTATAATAAATTCATTTGTATTTTATATTGCGTTAATTTTCTTTCTTAAGCGATACTTAATGGTTAATTATTTAAAATCCTACCCCTGTGATTTCAGTATAAGTCTCTATGCTAGTAAATATAAATTTTGGTTTACAGTTTTATTTAAAACTGTAACCATGGCGCCCAAACATTACATAGAGAAATGGGGAACCATGGAATGTTAATAGTTTCTATTTGCGTGGCAATTTGCGGGCAAGCCACAAATAGTTTATTTAATATTCAGGTGTCCCAAGATAATAACTTTCATCTCCCCAAGTGTTTTGGACGAGAAGGAAAAGTTACAATGTCAAAGGATATCATACGTGTGCTCTCTGTTATTTTAAGTTTATTTAATTCTTTAATTAGTTCTAGGCTATTTTTAATTGATCTGTCTCCTCATCACTTGCTCCTAGTTTGCTGTCAGGCAATAAAGCCTCGCACACTCACTCCATCTAGTTGTGTATTAGCCAACAAACTTCCCACTTCAAACAGAAAAGGCATGAAATCTAAATGCAGGTCATGTAGTTTAGAAATGCTGGGATTAGTTGTTAGAATGATGTTACATATTCAGAAATGTAACAGCACAAAAGATAATCAAGAAAAAAGTTATGATAGTCCAAGACCCAGCAATGAAGATCAAAATTCAGACAAAGATCCAGTAGTTTCATCTTCAGCATCAAAATAAAAGAGATCATTAGTTACTAATAAGCTATCCACTGAGGGACTATCTCTAAAAGTTAAGCAAAGTCCAATGAGTTACTTTGTTGTCCGAATCAGTGAAAAACAAAAAAGAGGACTTAGATTAATAGGTTGTAAAATTCTGTTATGCTGCAAACAATTCCTTCCGCTCCATTAATCTTTCAGAATTCAAGAGACTCTTAAGCATGTTGTGACCTGACTATACTCCTGTATCATCTGCTGCAGTAGCTGGGTCCCTTCTTGAAGAAATTTATCAAAGAGAGAGAGATACGTGTTTCAAGGATTTATCTATATATCCAATTCATTGGGGGGGGGGGGGTGAAATGGGGGTGAATTTTTAAAATGAGTGTATCTGTATCTCAAAGCTGTAAAAGTTTATAGATGTAACAATTGGTATTTAGAATCTCCTTTAAAAATAAAGAAACACATATTTTTTGTTTTCGGAAAATCCCAATGGGAAGTGTGGAAAAGGGTGAAAAATGGGTTTGATGCCTTTAATGAGGCTACTTATATTTCAGAACCTGAAGATGTTACAGACCTGAAAATTGGTATTTGGGATCTACTTTAAAAATAAAGAAGCAGGTATTTTTTCGTTTTTGCAAAGTCCAAATAATAGGGGGGGGGGTTAAAAGGGGGGTGAATTTTTAAAATGAGTGTGTCTACATCTTAAAACTTTAAAAGTTTACAGATGTAAAAATTGGTATTTAGAATCTCCTTTAAAAATAAAGAAACACATATTTTTTGTTTTCTGTAAATCCCAATAGGAGGGGTGTAAAAGGGTTGAATGCCTTTAATGAGGATACATATATCTCAGAAACAGAAGATATTAAAGAACTGAAAATTTGTATATGGGATCTCCTTTAAAAATAAAGAAACACGTATTTTTTGTTTTTGGGTAATCCAATTAATGGCGGTTAAACAGGAGTGACAAATTGGGGTGAATTTTTCGAAAGACTATACCTACAGAATATCTGAGAAAGGTGAAATGTTACAGACGTAAAAAGTGGGTATTTGGAATTTCCTGTAAATGTAAAGTAACATAGGTGATTTGTTTTTGGAAACTCTCCTTAAAGGGAAATAAAAAGGGGTGAAATTTTAAAATGAGAATTTCTACAGTATATATCAAAATACTTAATATGATACAGAAGTGAAAAATGGTAATTTTTTATCCGTATTAAAAATATAGAAACGTGTATTCTTAGTTTTCGGAAATACCACTTGGGTGGAGTGGGGGGAGGGTGAAAGTGACTGAAAATGGTGTTGATTTCTTTTAATTAGGCTACTGATATCTCAAAAATGAAGATGTTACAGACGTGAAATTTGATATATGGAATCTGCTTTAAAAGGAAAGAAACACGTATTTTCGGAAAATCCAATGAAGCGGGGGGGGGGGGTGAAAGAATTGAAAAATTGACTTAATTGTATGAGAATACATACATCTAATAAAAATAAAGTTGTTACAGACGTGAAAATTAGTATTTGGATTTCCTTTAAAAAAAAAGAAAAACGCGGTTTGGGGGGGGGGGGAGGAACCATCTTGCGGGGCGGGAGTGAAAAAGTGTTGAATTCCTTTCACGGGGACACATAAATTAAAACTGAAAAACTTAGAGTCGTGATAATTGGTATTTAGAAAATCCTTTAGTATTAAAGAAACAAGTAAATTTTTGCCGGAAAATTCACTTGGGGGGGGGGGTGAAAGGAAGTGAAAAAAGTGAATTATTCGTATGAGGTTACTTATATCTCAAAACTGAGGGTAATAGATGTGAACATTTGTGTTTGGAATCTCCTTTAAAAAAAGGAAACATGCTTTCTTTTAATATTTTTTTTTGGGGGGGGGGATAGTAAATAAACTTAACGGCGATGGGGTGTAAAAGGCGGTGAGACCAATTGATTTTACTGTTCATAATGTACTTATAAGGAGCCTCCGTTGCTCAGGCGGCCTCTCACAGCTGGGTTCCGTGGTTGAAATCCCTGTCACTCCGTGTGACATTCGTGCTGGACAAAACGGAAGCGGGACAGGTTTTTCTCCGGATACTCCGGTTTTCCCCGTCATCATTCATTCCAGCAACACTGTCCAATATTTCATTTCATTTGTCATTCATCAACCATTGCCCCAGAGGAGTGCTTCGGCAGCCGGCACAATACGTATTGTCGCCGCTAGATGGGGCTTTATTCATTCAATTCCTGACCCTGTCGAATGACTGGGAACAGGCTCTAGATTTTCGATGTACTTATTCTGATCATAAACCGATCATTTTTTATCTTTCCTGCGTTCGATTTCAGCAGCCATCTTTTCCTTGGGAGAACGTTCTTAGATTACAGCAGAATCTCCTGGCAAATAAATAATCATTTAAGCACATTTGAAATAAACGATAGGAATGAGATTGACCGTCAAATTGTTCACCTCTATAATAAGGTCAATAATGCATGGAAGTATGTCATTCATATCGCCAGAAATCCCGCACACTTGCCTATGCGCGACATTGGTGCTGGTCACATTGTCAACAATGACAATGGCAGCAGATGTAATTTACCGCCAAGTAGCGGTCTTGCATCTTGCTGTGGGGTCCAGAACATATAATAATAATAATAATAATAATAATAATAATAATAATAATAATAATAATTTTCTGGACCGTCATCAAATTGTGCGGACCGCGCTGGAAACGGGTCCTGGCCTGGTAATGACCACAAATACAGTCCGGCCGCGGGTTCAGTACCGCCAAGGGACCCAAGACGACACCACGCCGTATCTCCTTCAGGATTTGATCCGTACTAAAATTGTTTATAGGAAAAATGGCAAAGATTTAGGGACCGCGTGGAATACCTGGACCTGTCCCGGGAATTTCGAAATCGATTGCTGGAAAGAAAGATTGAAAAATGTGAGGAACTTTGCCGTAATCTCTCAGAAAACGAGTCGATCGCGAATTTCGGAGGATTATTTATAAAACGTTAAGCATTCAATTATAAATTTCAGTATAATACCGTAGCGAAGCACGGGTATCTTGCTAGTATATATATATAAAATAACTTGTCCTGGCTGACTGACTGACTGACTGATTCATCATCGCCGAGCCAAAACTACTGGACATAAAGAAATGAAATTTGGGGGATACATTCATATTAACATGTATGTGCTCGCTAAGGGAGGATTTTTGGATATTCCGTCGTTAAGGGGGGGAAAAGGGGGGGTGAATTCTTAAAATGAGGATATCTATATCTCAAAAACTTAAAAGTTTACAGACGTAAAAATTGGTATTTGGAATCTCCTTTAAAAGTAAAGAAACACATATTTTGGAAAATCCCATTAAGGAGGGTGCAAAATGGGGGAAAACGGGTTGAACACCTTTTATGAGGAGACTTATATCTCAAAAATAGGAAGATGTTATATACATGAAAATTGAAATTTGGAATCTCCTTTGAAAATAATGAAACGTGTTTTTGTGTTTTTGGATAATCCGCTGAATAGGGGGTGAAAAGGAGTGACAAACGGGGTGAATTTTTAAAAAGACGATAATTGAAAATTATCTCAAACACGTAACATATTACAGATTTGAAAAATGGTATTTGGAATTTCCTGTAAAAGTAAAGAAACAAATATTTTTTTACGGAAAATCCAAAACTGAAAAAGGGGCTGAATTTTTTAAATTAGCATATCTACAGTGTATCTCAAAAACTTAACATGTTGCAGACGTGAAAACTGGTATCTGGAATCTCCATGAAAAATAAGGAAACACGTATCCTTTGGTTTTCAGAAAAAAAATCCATAACGGTGGGAGGGGGCGAAAGAATTTTTTTTTAAATTAGATGAATTGTTGTATGATAATGTTTGTATATAAACCAAAATATCTAAAGATATTACAAATGTTAAAAATGGTACTTGGAATCTCCTTTAAAAATAAAGTAACACGTATTTGGGGTGGGGGATCAACTTGGTAGGGGGGGATGAAAACGGAGATGAATTCCTTTTACGAGGATACATATATCTCAAAAACCGAAGATGTTACACTCGTGATAATTGGTATTTGGAAGCTCTTTTAAAGAAACGGGTACTGTTTGATTTTGGAAAATTCACTTGAGTGGGGAGCGTGAAAGGAAGTGAAAAAATTGAATTCTTTTTCTGCAGAAACTTATATCTCAAAACTGAAGGTTACAGACGTGGAAATTGGTATTTGGAATCTCCTTTAAAACTAAAGGAACGCGCAAGTTTTGGGTGGGGGGAAACCAACTTAACCGGGCGGTGGTGGAGTGAAAAAGGAGTTGAATTCTTTTCATGAGGATACTTATATCTCAAAAACTGAAGATGTTACAGATCATGAAAATTTGTATTTGGAATTTTCTTTCAAAGTAAAGAAACACGTAATCTTTTATCCTTGGAAAATCCACTTAAGGGGGTGAATTAATTGAAAAATTAGATGAATACTTTGTATGAGGATACTTATATCTCAAAAACTAAATATGTTACAGACGTGAAAATTAGCATTTGGAATCTCCTTTAAAAATAAAGAAATGAGCATAGGGGGCAATCGCTTGGGGGCAGTGGCGGTGAAAAGGGACTTTACTTGCTTTTTATGCTGATACATATATCTCAAAATTGAAGGTGTTATAGTCGCGAAAATTGGCATTTGGAAGCTCCTTTATAAATAATGAAACAAGTTTTTTGTTTGTTTTAGGAACGTTCACTTAACGGGAGAGGATGAAAGGAAGTGAAAAAATTTAATTCTTTTTATGGAGAAACTTAGACCTCAAAAACTTAAGGTTACACACATGAAAATTTGTATTTGGAATCTCCTTTCAAAATGAAGAAACACGCACTTTTGGGGAGGAGAAATCAACTTAACGGGTAAGAAAAGTGGGGGGGGGGTTGAAAAAGGAGTTGAGTTACTTTTATGAGTATACTTCTATTTCAGAGGCAAAAGATCTCTATAGGTTGACGCCCCGAACAAATAGCATAAAAAATACTTATTTAAAAAAACTGAAGATGTTAGACGTGAAAATTAGTATTTGGAATCTCCCTTAAAAATGAAGAAACACGGATATTTTTTTTTTTTTGGAAAATCGACGTAAGGAGTGTGGGGTTGAAAATAAGTAAATAAGGAGTTGAAATATGTTTATGAGGATACCTTATCTTAAAAACTGAAGCTGTTACAGACGTGAAAGTTGGTATTTTGAATTTCCTTTCAAAATAAACAAGTATTTTTTGTTTTCCAAAAGTCCCCTTAAGGCAGGAGAAGGGTGGATCGAGGTGAAGGAGGAGAAGAAGAAGAAGTTGAATTATTCTTATGAGTATACATTTATCTCAAAAACTGAAGTTGTTACAGATGTACAGACATGAACACTGGTATTTGGAATTTCCTTTAAAAATAATGAAACACGTATTTTTTTTTTGTTTTCAGAAAATCCAGTTAAGGGGCTGAAAAGAATTAGAAAAGCGGGTGAATTTTTAAAATGAATACCGGTATATCTACATTACATGTCAAAAACTTAACATGTTAGAGACAAGAAAATTGGTATTTGGAAAGTCCTTTCAAATACAGGAACCTGTACCTTTTTGTTCTTGAAGAAGGCACTTAACAGGGGGTGAAAAGAAGTGAAAAATAGTTTAATTATTTTATGAGGATACTTATATCTTAAAAACTGAAGATGTTACAAACGTGAAAATTGGTATTTGGAATCTCCTTTACAAATAAGGAAACATGTATTTTTGTTTTTGGAAAATACACTTAGATGGGCATGAGAGTGGGGGAAGGACTGATCAAGGGGTTGAATTCTTTTTATGGGTATACTTATGTATATCTCAAAAACTGAAGATGTTACAGGTGTGGGAATAGGTATAAAGAAACATGTATTTATTTTTTCGATGTGAGAGAAGACTGCTTCTCACGTGTACAGTTCTATGTCGCATGGTCGTCTTAGCCCCAAAGGTAATACCACAAACATGGTTTACAAAGAATTTCTGGGGTAAATGAAACTCAATCTTTGGGTGAGTTTTTATACTTTAGGAATTTTCAGATAATGTCTTAGTACAATGCCGAGGAATGATTACTTTGATCAAATTACGAAATCCACGCGAGCAAAGCCACGGGTAATTGCTAGTATAAAATAACTTGCCCTGACTGACTGATTCATCATCGCCGAGCCAAACTACTGGACATAAAGAAATGAAATTTTGGGGATACATTCATATTAACATGTAGGTGCTCACTTAGGGAGGATTTTTGGATATTCCGTCCCTAACGGGGTGAAAAGGGGGGGGGGTTGAATATTTAAAATGAGGATATCTAAATCTCAAAAACTTGAAAGTTTACAGATGTAAAAACTGGTATATGAAATCTCCTTTAAAAATAAAGAAACTTTTTTTTTTTTTTTTTGGAAAATCGCATTAAGGGGGTGAAAAATGGGGGGAAATGGGTTGAACACCTTTTATGAGGGAAACTTACATCTCAAAAAGTGAAGATGTTACAGACATGAAAATTGAAATTTGGAATCTCCTTTGAAAATAAAGTTTTTAGTGTTTTTGGATAATCCGATGAATAGGGGTGAACAGGAGTGACAAACGGGGTGAAATTTTAAAAAGACTATATCTGAAAATTATTTCAGACACGTAACATATTACAGATTTGGAAATGGGTATTTGGAATTTCCTGTAAAAGTAAAGAAATATAAATATTTTTTTCTGAAAATCCACTTAAGGGGAACTGAAAAAGAGGGTGAATTTTTAAAATTAGCGCATCTACAGTATATCTCAAAAACTTAACAGGTTGCAGATGTGAAAATTGGTATTTGGAATCTCCTTTAAAAATAAGGAAACACATATTTTTTGGTTTTAGGAAAAGACCCTTAACGGGGGGCGGGGGTTGAAAAATTAGTTGAACTATTTGTATGAGAATGTATTACATACCAAAAAATCTATAGATGTTAAAAACGTCAAAACTGGTATTTGGAACCTGCTTTAACAATAACGAAAAAAAGCAAACACGCAATTGCGGGGGGGGGGATCAACTTGGTAGAGGGGGAAATGAAAACTGAGATGAATTCCTTTTATGAGGATATATATATCTCAAAAACTGAAGATGTTACAGAAGTGATAATTGGTATTTGGAAGCTCTTTTAAAGAAACGAGTACTGTTTGTTTTTGGAAAATTCACTTGAGTGGGGAGTGTGAAAGGAAGTAAAAAATTGAATACTTTTTATGGAGAAACTCATATCTCAAAACTGAAGGTTACAAACGTGGAAATAGGTATTCGGAATTCCTTTAAAAATAAAGAAACACGCTTTTTTGGGTTGGGGGAAACCAATTTAATGGGCGGGCTTGGAGTGATAGAGGAGTTGAATTCTTTTCGTGAGGATAATTATATCTCAAAAACTGAAGATGTTACAGATATGAAAATTTGCATTTGGAATTTTCTTTCATACTAAAGAAACACGTAATCTTTTGTCTTTGGGAAATCCACGTAAGGGGGATGAATTAATTGAAAAATTATTTTAATACTTTGTATGAGGATACTTATATCTAAAAACTAAAGATGTTACAGATGTGAAAATTAGTATTTGGAATCTCCTTTAAAAATAAAGAAACATGCATTTTGTGGAGGGGAATCAACTTGGGGACGGGGGCAGTGAAAAAGGAGTTTAATTCCTTTTTATGAGTATACATATATCTCAAAACTGAAGACGTTACAGTCGCGATAATTGGCATTTGGAAGCTCCTTTGTAAACAAAGAAATAAGGGTTTTTCGGTTTTTGGAAAATACACTTAAGGGGGAGGGTGAAAGGAAGTGAAAAAATTTAATTCTTTTATGGAGAAACTTATATCTCAAGAACTTAAGGTTGCACACGTGAAAATTTTTACTTGGAATCACTTTAAGAAATATAGTAACACGCATTTTTGGTAGTGGTGCGGGGGAATCAACTTCACGGGCTGGGATGAAAAAGGAGTCGAATTATTTTTATGAGGATACTTATATCTCAAAAACTGAAGATGTTAGAGGCATGAACATTTATATTTGGAGTCTGCTCTCAAAGTAAAGAAACACGTGTTCTTTTGTCTATGGGAAGTCCACTTAAGGGGGGGGGGGGGGGGGGTGAATGAATTGAAAAATTAGTTGAAATCTTTGTGTGAGGATACTTATATCTCAAAAAAATTAAAAAATGTTGTCCGGCTCCATGGCTAAATGGTTAGCATGCTGGCCTTTGGTCACAGGGGTCCTGGGTTCGATTCCTAGCAGGGTCAGGAATTTTAACCATCATTGGTTAATTTACCTGGCACGGGGGCTGCGGGTATGTGTTGTCTTCATCATCATTTAATCCTCATCACGATGCGCAGGTCGCCTAAGGGAGTCAAATCAAAAGACCTGCACCAGGCGAGCCGAACTCGTCCTGGGATCTCCCAGCACTAAAAGCCATACGCCATTTAATTTCTACTAAAAATGTTAAGATGTGAACGTTGGTATTTGGAATCTCATTTCAATATAAGGAAACACGCACTTTTGGGAAGGGGGAATCAACGTAACGGGTAGGAGGGGGGGTGTAAAAGGAGTTGAATTACTTTCATGAGTATAATTATATCTCAAAAACTGAAGATGTTACAGATGTGAAAATTAGTATTTGGAATCTCCTTTAAAAATAAAGAAACACGCATTTGTTTTTTCGGAAAATCAACAAAAGAGGTGTGGGGTTGAAAATAAGCAACTAAATAGTTGAAATACGTTTATGAGGATACATTATCTTAAAAACTGAAGCTGTTACAGACGTGAAAGTTGGTATTTTGAATTTCCTTTCAAAATAAAGGAACACGTATTTTTTGTTTTCGGTAAGTCCACTTAAGGTGGGAGAGGGGTGGAAAGAAGTGAAGCAGAAGAAGAAGTTGAATTATTCTTATGAGTATACATTTATCTCAAAAACTAAAGGTGTTACAGACATACAGGCATGAAAACTGGTATTTGAATATCCTTTAAAAATAATGAAACACATATTTTTTTTTGCTTTGAAAAATCCAATTGAGGGCTGAAAAGAATTCGAAAAGCGGATGCATTTTTAAAATGAGTACTGGTATATCAACATTATATGTCGTCCAGCTCCATGGCTAAATGGTTGGCATGCTGGCCTTTGGTCACAGGGGTAACGGGTTCGATTCCGGCAGGGTCGGGAATTTTAACCATTATTGTTTAATTTTCCTGGCACGGAGGCTGGGTGTACCTGTTGTCTTCATCATCATTTCATCCTCATCACGACGCGCAGGTAGCCTACGGGCGCCAAATCAAAAGACCTGCACCTGGCGAGCCGAACCCGTCCTGGGATCTCCCAGCACTAAAAGCTATACGCCATTTCATTTTACATTTTAAGTCAAAAACTTAACATGGTAGAGACAAGAAGCTTGGTATTTGGAAAGTCCTTTAAAAATACAGGACCGAGCTCGATAGCTGCAGTCGCTTAAGTGCGGCCGGTATCCAGTATTCGGGAGATAGTAGGTTCGAACCCCACTGTCGGCAGCCCTGAAGATGGTTTTCCGTGGTTTCCCATTTTCACACCAGGCAAATGCCGGGGCTGTACCTTAATTAAGGCCACGGCCACTTCCCTCCCACTCCTAGCCCTTCCCTGTCCCATCGTCGCCATAAGACCTATCTGTGTCAGTGCGACGTAAAGCAACTAGCAAAAAAAATACAGGAACCTGTACCTTTTTGTTTTCGGAGAGGGCACTTAACAGGGGGTGAAATGTAGTAAAAAAATAGTTGATATTTTTTTAAATAATGTTATTGGCTTTACGTCCCACTAACGACTTTTACGGTTTTCGGAGACGCTGAGGTGCTGGAATTTAGTCCTGCAGGAGTTCTTTTAAATCTACCAACACAAGGCTGACGTATTTGAGCACCTTCAAATACCACGGGACTGAGCCAGGATCGAACCTGCCAAGTTGGGGTCAGAAGGCCAGCGCCTCAACCGTCTGAGCCACTCAGCCCGGCCGAAATATTTTTTTTTACGAGGATACTCATATCTTAAAAAAAAACTGAAAATGTTACAGACATGAAAATTGATATTTGGAATCTTCTTTAAAAATAAGGAAACATGTATTTTTGTTTTTGGAAAATACACTTAGATGGGGGTAGGGGAAGGACTGATCAAGGGGTTGAATTCTTTTTATGGGGATACTTATGTATATCTCAAAAACTGAATATGTTACAGATGTGGGAATAGGTATTTGGAATCTCCTTTAAGAATATAGAAACATGTATTTATTTTTTACTTGGGAGAAGGCTGTTTCTCGCATGTACAGTTCTAAGTCACACGGTCGTCTTAGCCCCAGAAGGTAATACCACAAACAGGATTTACAAAGAATTTCTGGGGTAAATGAAACTCAATTTTTGGGTGAGTTTTTATACTTTAGGAATTTTCAGACAGTCTCTTAGTACAATGCCAAAGAGCGATTACTCTGATCAAATTACAAAATCCACATGAGCAAAGCCGCGGGTAATTGCTAGTTTGGGAATATAGTTTGTACGAGCTTAGACAGATGGTCAAATGTGCGTAATGACCCCATTATGTGTGTTTAAGTGGCCAGCAAAAGCAGAGGTGTACATCTGTTCAACATAGTTGATACATCTGGGCATCCCCACACACATACGACTACTTAATTTAATTTGCAATCAATTCAGTGAAAAGTTGTGAGAGCGAATTGAAGTGTAATGCGAGAAGCTTTATTACAGACAATGCAAGCAATATGGCAAAAATGAGGGAGTGCTTTCGAAGAAAGGGAAGATATTGATGTAATTACATAAGGCTGCTCTGCTTATATTTTGAATCTTCTCTCCCAGGATCTTACCAAAGACACCTTGAACATAAAGGAACGTGTAGCAGAAATTGTGAAATACTTTTACAATGATCATTTTGCCAATGCAAAACTTAGGGGTGAAGGAGAGCAATCACTAATTCTTGCTTCAAGAAGTTTGATGGAATACGTTGTCTAACTGCCTTTAATGTTACATTAAAAACTGGCCACTACTTGTGAAGATTTGTGAAGATTTGTGAAGAACATAGAGAAAAGATTCAAGATTCCATACATTCCATAGTGATCTTCAAATAAAGCAAAATGCTCAAAACATTTTAAATGTGTTAAAACCAATAGCACTGGGTCTTGATGTAACCCAGAGAAGTGACTGTATCATTGGACAAGCATTGAAAGTGTGGGGAAAAAACTAAAACATGACTTGGAGGAATTACGAGTGTTAGGGAAATCTTGAACTAATGACACAAATCTAAGAAGTTTGAAAAATGTCATAATCAAGCATTGACTGCACCACATTTTCTGACTTTCATTGTTCACCAGAATTAAACAACTCAGAATATATTTTACATCCATCCGAACACGAATGCGCATTTCAATTTCCCCAGGAAAAATATGCGGGAAATTCATTTCTATCGATACTTGTGAAATCATCTTCTTCTTTTCCTACCGCTTTCCCACACATATGAGGTCACGGGTGCAAACTGCGTCGCAAATGTGGATTTGGCCCTGTTTTACGGCCGAATGCCGCTCCTGCCACCAACCCTATATGGAGAGATGTAATCACTATTGCGTATTTCTGAGGTGGTTGGTAGTGTAGTGTGTTGTATGAATATGAAGAGGAGAGTGTTGGGACGGACACAAACACCCAGTCCCCGAGCCAGAAGAATTAATCAGATGCGATTAAAATCCCCGACCCGGCCGGGAATCGAATCCAGGACCCTCTGAACTGAAATCAATACTTATAAAATATCAAGCAAAATCTCAACCCTCCATTGCTTGATGATGTTCACTGATGAAGTGGTGCAAGGTGTGTCTGGTTTGCAGTGGTGGAAATCTCAAGAAAATGTCATTGGCAAGTTGATAATAGACAATGTTATGCAATTCTTAACAGCTCCAGCATCATCCGCTGGTGTAGAACATGTGTTTTCTACATTTGGTGTTGTTCATTCAAAGTTAAGAAACAGACATGGTGTAGACAAAGCTTCCACGCTTGTGTTCTTGTGTAAGCACTTAAATAAAGAAGCTATACATGTGACTGAAGATGAAGAACTAGTTTATAAATGGACTTGGTGTTAACAAAGTTTCTAGTCTTGTGTTTTTACTTAAAAGAATAAATCATGGGACAGAAAAATTAGTTCAAAAATATAACATAATATCCCAATTTAAAATATTGTTAAAACACAGAATTTAGATTAATCCTTCATTATTCATCTTTATTATTGATAAACAATGATTAGGAAAAAAATGTAAAATTGAAGAAAACCAGATAAATCAGTGATTTTGATTTTTAAATAAAATTATGTAGTTTTTTTACTCCAAATACTGTAACATTATACAGTATTTGGAGCTGATCTGAAAGACCCATCCATTATCCAAAAAAGGGGAATTCAACAGAAAATGTAAATGGTGGTCTGTTGCAAGAATAATAATCATTTTGTTTGCATCTTATCAATTGTAATAGAAAAGCCATTTAACATCTAAAGTTTTCTTGTATATTTCAGGAATATTTTCAACAAGATGAATATTGCTTGGTTCTTATGGTAGGTTTGCTTGCATTAGGTTACGAAGCATTCTTTTAATGGTTTCTTTCTTGATGAGCGTAAAATATTCTTCATTACTTACTCTATTCACTCCTTGCTGAATAATGGACAAAGTAGTTACTCTTGATAAGCGTGCTCTCTCTTTCACCGCCTCTACACATGCTTTTGCTTCTCCGTGACCTCAGTCAGGAGTATGGTTTATATGACGGGATGGTTCCTTCACTACACTTTTCTGATCATGATAAATGGTGATGACGGCACTGTACTCTCTTCTGTTATAACACCTCCAAATAATACCATGCTCCTGAATTCAGTGCCTCATGTACACATAACCTCTGTATATTAATTTTTCTCCATTTTACCTAGTGGTAGTGAAACAGAGTAGTGAAACAGAATATTTCACCCATAATTTCAAAAGTAAAGTGCTAAAAATTGCTAATATAAAATAAGTATCCCTAGTGGCGGTGTAACAAAACTATCACTCATAATTTAAAGAATAAGTTATCAAAGTTGTGAAAGATGTTGCAAGTATGGAAATAGGATCTGCTATGAAATGTAATGCGTGACCAAACTGGTGGGTGACAAAAATGTAACGTGTGACAAAATTGGTGGGTAATGATAATGTAATGTGTGACCAAATTTCTGCATGACAACAAAAAATTATGGTAATACTTCTGCGTCCCCGATAGCAATATCGATTACAGAACATTACAGGTAGCCCATAAGAACCTAAAGTAAACTGAAACTGTGGAATAGACAATAATATACTTTAATAAAATACATGTATGCTTGAAAAGAACCATAAGTGGATGATGAACTCAAAGATGAATGGTTCAGTCCCAAATAACAGGAACCTTTGGCAATCACTCAGTTGGACGCTACTCCATGGTTTTTCAACTCACTTCAACTTGCTTCATGAATAGTAAATATTTTCATGTTTTTAGGACACCTTTCTTCCTCCTCCTCTTCCTCTTCTTCTGCTTTTCCCACACGCTCGTGGGGTCTCGGGTACGAACTCTATTATACATGTAGACTTGGCCAGTCCTTCCTGATGCCAGTCCTATGTGGATGTATTCCCTATTGCATGTTTCTGTGCTCGTAGCCTGTATGATGTGTCCATATGGAGAGGAGTATACTGGGACACACACAAATACCCAGCCCAGTCCCAGAGTCAGAGGAATTAACCTGATGCAGTAAAAATCCACAAACTGGCCAGGGATCAAACCTGGGACCCTCTGAATTGAAGGCCTTGACCATGACCATTCAGCCAAGGAGTCAGACTCCTACAACACCTTCCCCATATCTCAATGCTAATATGTAACAGATAATCATACCTGCACAGACACTGTAATACTGGACAGAAATTACTTTCATAGGAAATACATCGGACCAATTATCACCATGTTTCTATTCTCTAACTTAAACAATTTCTTCTAGTAATTGCATATCTTTCAGAGGTAGAAAGATGCTTCATTAACTTCCACATCTTTGAGATATACCCCAATCTGTTGGTTATATATTCCTAAATAGTATGGTTGAGTGCCATGCATCCAACTATTGGGTTGTCCAGAAAGTTATGAGCATTTGTTTGAGCATTATATATACATCATTCAGGTTGAAAACACATTATATATTGTAACCATTAGTAAAGTGACACTTAATTGCTTCAGCTGTCCTCAGTAAAGTTCAGTCACAATAAGCCAAATTGTCTGTTCTTATAGATAGCCAATATGAATATAACAAGTTACGTTCCTGACATGTATGCCATTCTTCTATTGAAGGGGAAAAAACATTGCCTAGATGTGTAAAAACTAAGTGAATGAAATGTATAGATGTGCTGTTGGCAAATCAATGAATTGCACATGATTTGTAAAACTTTCCAAGCAGGAGACTTTAGTTTAGAAGGTGCTAATCAACCTAAAAACCTATGGTGTAGACAATAAACATTCTTAAAATTACTATTCCTCAACATTTAGTGATGCATGAATATACTTCTTGTCATGAGAGTTTGCTCATGCACAACATATTGGAACAAAAATACCACTATTCTAGAAGTATTACACTTGTAAAAGAATTAGACGGAACCATCTTTTAACCCTGAATACTAACCCTCTGTAATTTTTACAATGGTAGGTAGTAGTACAGTATGATTTATTGCCTTCCGCGCATGCGTGCCTGCTGCCATTTTGTGCAGCTTAATTTCTTGAGGACTTGTTGACTATGGCATGTGTTATTGGTGATACCTTTGTTCATTTCTGTGTTAATTGCAGGGGGGGGGGGGGGAGGGAAGGTGCCATCATATTGACAAACGGTTAGTGATAGTGCAATATAGAATGAATTTATGGGATTTTACAGTGATTTTGTTTTTAACTGACTTAAAGGAAAGTACGTTATTATTACGATTTAAACAGTCACTCACTGTTTCTTAAGAGTACATGTATTGTTTTTATGTCACTATCAACTCTGTGTCCGTTATCATACGGTACTGTAGAAGAGAAATTAGAACAACGCAAATGGCTACCAGAATACCAGATAAAATTATTGGTGATGATCAAATAAACTGATTATTGTACGAATCAGATGAAGATGAAAAAGATAAAGCAGGGAGTGAAGAAGTCAACTTCGTAGAAGATGATAGTTTTCATGACACTAGCGATAGTGACGAATATTTGAATTCCGAAGATGAGAAAGAGCATCTACGTCCTGAAGGAGGAAACAAAATTAATGATTGCGATACATCATTTCACCTATTGTCATCTGATTCCTCTGAAGCTGCTGAACCAGAAAATTCTGATTTTGATTACAATAAAATATTTACTAAGAAACGAATCCTTGGAGGATGTTGTTGAGAGGCATGTAAACAAATTAAAACTACAGGAAAATTCTTGCAGTTGAACTTGTAAAATTTGTCTTTATGCCTTTTATACGTTTACATTTATTTGATTTATTTTCATAGTGGTTTTGGTTTCTTTGTGCTATAAAAACCCACATACATAGTTTTATGGATTTATTTGAATATGTTGTATAATAAAATTAAGTTCTTATAAAACATGTTAATATAGTATTTTTCTGTGTATCAAGTTTGCTATATTTAATAACCAATCACATTAGATGATTTAATATCTACGTATTTTGATTCATGTTTGGTTTATGACTCTCTAAGAACACCAAATATCCAAAATCTTACCAAATATTAGCTGTTATGTGGAAAATATAACAATCGTAATTTAGAGTAGTCACATTTATGAAGGGTTAGTAATAATGTGTGGTGAAAGAAGGTTAGTGTTCTAGGGTTAAACAATTGTTGACTGCATAAAAAGTAGCCTACAACAACGCAGCACACAAGTAGTCCCAAGATCAGGCTACCAAACCACTAAAACAAATACTGAAGTGGAATATTTATACAAAGAAAGTATATTCTGTGTCTAGGGAGATTACTATGATCCCCTTCAACAAAATCAGATGATCAATTTGGATTTGGATTGGAGCTGATGAAGAAATTATATCAAAATATTCTACACAAGAAATAAGAATACTTGAACAAGAAAAGAAAAGGTGTTGTGTTCCACCATAGCAGCCTCAGATTTCAAGAATCACTGGTTATCTGCAAAAGGTTGTAGGACATTAACTAGAATGTCTTGTGGCATCCACCAAGCACTGTGCCATTCCAGTTCAATATGTTTTGGTTTCTGCAGAGTTTTTTGAATGGAAAGTCACTTGCTTATTTCAATACTGTCATAGAGCAATGCGATTATTTCTTAACCTCAATTTGGTCCATTACATATGTGGACTTTTGAAATTGCCAGAAAGGTAAACTAAAGGCATGAAGAAAATGGAGGATATTTTAATGAATAAAAATTGTCTCTAAAACACATAAAATGTTTTATATTCCTGCAAAGAATTGTTCAGAAGTTTCTAACTACCCACAGTAATGAACAGAAATCCATTAAATTGAAAAAATGTCTCCTTTAAGAATAATAACCAGTTCCAAAACAAATTCTATTCATTACAGTGAGGAAATGATTAACGTACCAAATTCTTCTTTTAAATAGAGAACTTAAAGGGGATTATGTTCAGTTTCTCCTTGTATTTGAAGACATTCATTATTACTGATTATTTTGATTTTGTTGTTTTTATCAAAAGAAGAAGCAATAAAATAATGTAGGTTTATTAAATGTGTCTCTTCATAGGTTATATTCCCATTTTAATATCTCTCAATTAATATGCATCTTCCACAGCTATGCTCAACGGTGGAATCTAACAGTTTTAAGAAATGAGATACAACACATTAGATTATGGGACGATTCTTATGATACACAGAATAAACTACATAAATTCATACCAGTAAATTCTTTCTGAACTTCAGTCCATAATACATTCAGTTCAGCAAGTTGAGTAAACGTCGTCTGGATAACTTGGTTTTCATTGTTCATGGACCACTTCACCAAATCTCGTGCAGCAGTATTCTGAGCCAACATAAAATTCTTTGCAGAGGCTCGTGTATCTTGGAGTTGTGATATGACCATATTTAATTCTCTATGGCCACTACCAATTGATTTCAGGCGCACACTACTCCTACAATATGAAAAAAATTAACATTTTAACAATAAATAATACATACAGTAATTATTAAAACAGGCCAACACATACAAAGGGCACGCATCAAGAAGGGACTCACGAACATTTTTAAAATTATACAGGAGAGCACTTTTAAAGGAAAAACATAGATAAAAGCTTGGAATCTAATTTGTTTGTTTGTTTGTTTGTTTGTTTGTTTGTTTGTTTAGCATAATTAAGTGACTTAGCACATCTCTTAGATATCAATACAGGCATAACATTGTATCCTCCATATTCACTTTTATAACACATCTCTAACAGCACAGCATGCAATTGTACAATGAATAAAGGGACTCATTGCATAATAATGTCTGCACTTCTTTGAATTTAATACTACTGTAGTCAATTTCATCATAAAAAAGATAAACACCAAAAAACAAATCCAACACAGTAGAGTACATACAAATTTTAGACTGTCTTCACATATACACTACCCACTTCCAACACAGCACAGATGGAACTAGGTTAAAAAATAAACAAGAAAATGTACACCAATCACACAATTATGTACGTTAATGAAACATGATAGCAATGACTATGCTAAGCCTACGAACACTCTAAAGAAAAACATACTTAACACTACCTCAAGCAACCCCTTCCTTCTTGAATCAGTGGAATGAGCCCCTTTTTCCCTTGTATGGCAAATCTTCAAGCAGACTTTTTAGACTAAGGAACTCCTTTCTCGAATTTCAGATTACGTCACTTCTTATTATTTTTTTTGCTATTTACTTTACGTCGAACCAACACAGATAGGTCTTATGGCGACGATGGGATAGGAAAGGCCTAGGAATGGGAAGGAAGCAGCCGTGGCCTTAAGTAAGGTACAGCCCCAGCATTTGCCTGGTGTAAAAATGGGAAACCATGGAAAACCATCTTCAGGGCTGCCGACAGTGGGGTTCGAACCCACTATCTCCCAGATGCTGATGATGATGATGCTTGTTATTTGAAGGGACCTAACATTAGGTCATCGGCCCCTAATGGTACGAAATGAGACAAAATGTAATTACAATTTAAAAGTCCAAAATCCTCCACTGACCAGAATTCAAAACGTGAGGACGAAGAATGAATAGATGGATACGAATTTAAAACAATCAGTGGATCCGACCCGCAATACCCCACATTCCCAGAAACTAACGTTAAACAACAGTATTACTGACCAAGGGACTGCTTCTAAAGCACAATACTGAATTGATGATGCTTGTAGTCTAAAGGGGTCCAAAATCCAAGTCATCGGCCCCTCATAAAGATACTTATCACTAGGAAAGTAGAACCATGGTATTTGACATGTTGCGCTACTAATCAAAAGTAGTGTACACTCGCGGTATTCCACACATTATGGTACTACTCACAGGTAACGTAATGCGCACATGTAACACAGACCTATGGTGTTTCTCACATTGCGGCACCATTTACAGGCAATGCAAACCTATGGTGTTCATCACATAAGTGTACTAACTACAGGGACTCGTACCACCCCGTGGTGTTCCTCACAGAGAGGGTACTAATCATAGGCAAGGCAGAACCATGGTGTCGCTCACCCATGGTGTCGCTCATATAGTGGTAATAATCACAGGTACTGTAAAAGCCGAAAACACACACTGTTACTACTAATCACAAACCTATTATGTACCTAACATAGTGGTACTATGTGCAAGTAAAAGCAACCCATGGTGTTCCCCGTATGGTGGTACTGATTACAAGTAGTCTCATGGTTCTAATTTGATCATCCCTTGGTCGCCCCTTTTAGTTGCCTCTTACGACAGGCAGGGAATTCCATGGGTGTATTCTTCGTCTGCGTCTCCCACCCACAGGAAGTTTTGTGTTTGATCCGCGAGAGCTTATTTTAATTCGCTCAAGTCCGCCGGCAAGCCGGTTAGGACCCACTATTCGCCACGTGGGAGTATCGCCTCTCCCCCTGCTATGCCAGCATAGTAAGTTTGTGGTCTCAAGGATGCAAGCTCACAGCTGCACGCCCCTAACCGCACAGCCAACTCGCCCGGTAGATTATGTCAAAGAAACTACTCAAGTGAAGTTTGACATGGGAGGAATATCTCAATTTTAAGAAAAATGCCATAAACCCCTTCATATTCAAATAATGAAGGGAACAAACATGCCATTAAAGTACGACCTAAAAAAAATTGCCATGCAACAAACTAATATAACTGGGAGGAAAGAATGACGGAAGCTAAAAAGACTGGATATGTAGTCATAAGATCATCCCCTCAACAGGGACTCAGTATTCAAAGATTTTTTTTTAAGGAGAGAGTGTCAGCAGAACAAAAACAATGAAACAGGTGTAAGGCTGTGTTATTACAAGTTGAATTTTAATTTTCTGCATAGAAAATATAACAAGTACCATTAATATATTCTGATTTAAATATAATTTATCTAAGACTTAATGCAGTACAAAAACTATGAAACAGGTGTAAGGCTGTGTTATTACAAGTCGAATTTTAATTTTCTGCATAGAAAATATAACAAGTAGGCCTACCATTAATATATTCTGATTTAAATATAATTTATCAAAGACTTAATGCAACACTTAATAGAGTAATTAGGCATAACGTGGAAACTGAGGCCTCAAAACAGGATCGTGAGAAATATGAAACATCATGCAGGCATAATTTTGTGTAGGGCACTCTGCCAAGAGCATTCTATGGTCTACTGGACTAGCAGTTCTGTGTTTCTAAACAGTGATTCGAATGTTTAACTACCTTCAATTTTAAAGACATAGCTGTGACCTTGACGTCTTTTGACAGACAAATTTATCTGTGTTCGTGATATCGCTTGTTTATAACGTATATACATACTATTGCATTGGATAAATAGCACACCATTTAATGAACCATTTTATTAGAACTTCAAATTTTATCCAAGAAGAAGATCTAGTTTTAATCTCAGACTACATTATTTTAGAATGACCATAGATAGTACTCCATTGACATTTAATCATGAGTTTAACCAATGTAATCCATTTCACAATTTATGTACCAATATTTTAGATAATAAGATTACAAGGCTAATTTTCGAGCTTCTTTTTTAGTATTTAAGTGTAATATTTTAAGATTGTATTCAAGGCTGAAGACGCCCTTAAATAGGGCGAAACATGTCCCGAAAGTGACAAATGATTATGTGTGTTTGTAACTACATATAAGTGGACAAAACGTATTGAATAGGTGGTTTAATAAATACTTTCATTGGATTTTAAGTTATAACAACTTTCAATATGGATAAAACATGAGGTTTATGACATGTAACATACCACTTAGCCAAGCAGCTCATCTTCTTTCTCCCAAGTCTTCCCAGCCCAAACTTGGCAACAATTTTGTAAAGCTACTCCTTTGTCGGAAATCACCCAAAACAAATCGAGCTGCTTTTCTTTGGATTGTCTCCAGTTCTTGAATCAAGTAATCCTGGTGAGGGTCCTATACACCAGAACCATACTCTAGGTGCTGTCTTACCAGAGACTTCTAAGCCCTCTCCTTTATATCCTTACTACAACCCCTAAATACCCTCACTACCATATGCAGAGATGTACCCTTTATTTCATTCATTCATATCCTAAAGGCAAGGCCTTGTCACTGCAACCACATTTGTCTCTCCTCCTCTGCTGAGCGTTTCAGGTCAACATATTTTTTCAAATTCAGCCTGTCCATCAAGGAATCCAGATACTTCTTCCTCGGCTTTCCTCTACCCTTCTTACCCAGAACTTTTCCTTCCAGCAGAGTCACGACTCATGAGGAATGTGTTATGTCGAAATGTGTGGCCAAGGAATTTGGTTTTCCTCTTATCTATAGTGTTGATCAATTCCCTTGTTTTGTCTATTTCCTTAAGGACCCTATTGTTTGACTTTTTCTCTGTCCAACTAATTTTCAGCATCCTCCTCTATATCCACATTTCCACTGCTTCCAGGCGTTTTATATCCTGTTTTGCTAAGACCCATGTTTCGCAACCATACAACAAATCACTCCACACAAACATTTTGGCAAATTCTTTCCTAACTTTAATGTTGATGTTCCTGCTTGTCAGAAGCTGTTACTTGTTACTGAAGGCTTGTTTAGCTAGAGCAATCCTCCTCCTGATTTCTGTGGTGCACCTGTTGTCCTGAGTGATAATGGTTCCAAGTAGCAAAACTGACTTACTTGTACATTTTCATCACCTACCTTAATGTTTATTGGTATTTCCTCAGTTGATTTCTTGACAACTAATACTTTTGTTTCCGAGGTGTTCAGTTTCAATTTTGATTCTTGTAGTGTTGATGTTAAAACTCATAGCATTTTACTTATATCCCTCTCTGCATCTGCAATTAATGCAATGTCATCGGCAAACCTTATACAGAGGATTTGTTGTCCGTTAATTTTAATTCCTTTGGTTTTTTGCTTAAGTTTTGATATGGCCTCCTCCATGAACATGTTGAACAAACATGGAGATAGCGTACTACCTCATCTCACTCCCCTTCTAATGGATGCTGTCTTAACCTTACCATTGATTTCTATTGTTGTGCTTTGATTTTTGTATGGGAGTAAAATGAGTCTTCTGTCCCTCCAGTCCAGACCTATATTCTTCATGTTCCTAAAGAGTTGTTTCCAGTTTACTTTGTCAAAGGCTTTCTCTATATCCACAAATGCAGAATTGTTTCCAGTTTACTTTGTCAAAGGCTTTCTCTATATCCACAAATGCAATGTATGTTTTCCTGTTAACACTCAGTCTTCTTTCTAGAATAGTTTTTAATGCTATAAGAGCTTCTCTTGTTCCCTTCCCTGATGTAAAACCAAATTGATCCTGCGATGTATATTGTTCAATTTTCTTTTTAATCCTGTTTTTAACTACATTAAGCAGTATTTTGGATGCAGCGATAGCAGTGTTAGTGTTCCATAGTTGGAACAGTCAGTAGCATTTCCTATCTTTGGTAAGGTAACTGTCCTACTTTTAGTAAAGTCTCCAGGAATTTTGCCATTGTAATAGCATCTTGCCATGATATTATACAGTTGTTGTTTCATTCTTTCTCCTATTCCCTTGAGAAGTTCTGCTGGTATGTCGTCCGGTCCGGTTGCTTTCTTGTCCTTTAATTGTTTTAGTGCTAGGTCAAATTCTTCCCATGTGATTATTGGGCCTATACTGTCTTCTTCCACCCTCTGTTCAGGTTCAAGATAGTCTGGAATTGCCATTACTTCTTCATCCCAGTACAGGTCTTCAAGGTATTCCTTCCAGCGTTCTGCGATATCTTCACTTTCAATAAGTAGCTGCCCATTCTTATCCTTTATAACTGAGATTCTTGTTTTGGGTTTATACTGGAGTGATTTGATCATGCCATATGCTCTATCTGTTCTTCCTCCTATTATATCACTCCCTATAGTCTGCGTAATTTCCTTCATCCATAATTCTTTTGCCTCCCTACATTTTGTCACAATGAGATTCTTTGTTTTTCTGTACTGATCTTGGCTTAATGCTGTGTATATCTTCTTGTACTGGTTTCATTTCTGAATGAGGTCTAATATCTCTTCAGTAATCAATGGCTTTCTTGGCTCTAGTCTTCTATTCCCTACGGTTATATGTGCTATCTCAGAGATTCCTTGTTTCATCATTTCCCAGTCCATCCCAAAATTATATTCCACGAGTGCATTTGTATCCTCTGCATATTTCTGTTTAATTTGTTCATTTTGCAATGTGTTTAAATCCCATCTGACTTTCTTCCTTCTGATTATATTTTTAAGTCTGAAATTGCACTTTGCCATCACAAGCGTGTGATCACCATCCACTTCAGTGCCAGGATAGCTGTGGCTTTATTTGATTTCTATACTTAGCTTTAACTAATATGAAATCAATTTGGTATCTTTGCATGTCTCCGGGACTTTTCCAAGTACAGTATATCGTCTTCTCAAAGGCACTTCAAACATGGTGTTAGTTATTAGCATATCATACTGTTCACAAAAATCTAGTAGCCTTTCACCTCAGCTGTTTCTCTTTCCCAGTAGAAATTTCCCTATTCCCATTCTGTCTGGTTTTTAGCCAAACAAAGCATTGAAATCTTCCATAATAACCAGATTTTCCTTGTCATCAATTAGTTTTAGTAGCTCATCAAGGCACTCATACAGCTCTTCAACCTCACCTTCATTACTGTTCGATGTTGGAAGATACACTTGTATAATGGTCATATCCCTAGGTTTTGCTTTGATTTTCACCATCAGTATTCTGTCATTTACATGATAGGTGTTCTCAATATTCTTTGCCCAGTTCTTCCCAAGAATTAGTCCAACACCGTATTGACCAGGTATTGTTCCTTCACTATAGATGATCCTAAATGCATCACTAATTAAATCACCATTGCCTTGCCATCATGTTTCACAAAGTCCTAAAATATCAATATTATTAACTTCCATCACCCTTTTTATCTCTTCTAACTTTCCAGGTGTCATTAGTGTTCTGATATTTATGTGATCACCTCAATGAAGATCCTTCCTTATATTTACACCTAAGTACTTATAATGATCCTCATAAGGAACTTTCTTACCATCAATGCAGTAATTAAAACTGAGAGGACTTTTCCTATTTGTGAAACTCACACCCTGACTTTTAACCCCTTTTATCATCATACCATTGCCTACTGTCCATCTCACAACATTTTTGAGGTCATTTTGCAGTTTCTCACAATCTTGTAACTTATTTATTACTCTATACAGAATAACATCATCTGCAAAAATCTTATCCCTGGTTCAACTTCTTTACTCATATCCAATACTACTGCTCCACTCACTTTCGCCAGTAGTCTCCCATGATCTACCCTATCAAATGCCTTAGATTGGTCAATCGCGATACAGTCCATTTGACCTCCTGAATCCAAGATATCTGCTATATCTTGTTGGAATCCTACAAGTTGAGATTCAGTGTAATAACCTTTCCTAAACCTGAACTGCCTTCTATCAAACCAGTTATTAATTTTGCAAACATGTCTAATATAATCAGAAAGAATGCTCTCCCAGCTCACATGCAATGCATGTCAAATTGACTGGCTGTAATTTTCAGCTTTATGTCTGTACCCCTTCTTTTATACACAGCGGCTACTATACAATCTCTCCATTCAATTGGTATAGCTCCTACATGCAAACAATAATCAAATAAGCACTTCACCCTTTGTCTTTACCATATCCCCCAAAATCTTATCAATTCCAGCTGCTTTTCTAGTTTTCAACATTTGTATCTTATTGCAAATGTCGTCGTTATCATAGGTAAATTTTAATACTTCTGTAGTGTTAGTCACCTCCTCTATCTAGACATTATCCTTGTAACCAACACTCTTTACATACTGCTGACTGAATACTTCTGCCTTTTGCAGATCCTCGCATACACACTCCCCTTGTTTATTAATGATTCCTGGAATGTCCTTCTTGGAACCTGTTACTGCTTTAAAGTACCTACACATACAGTTCCATTTTTCACTAAAATTTGTATGACTGCCAATTATGTTTGCCATCATGTTATCCTTAGCTGACTTCTTTGCTAGATTCAATTTCCTAGTAAGCTCCTTCAACTTCTCCTTACCTCCACAGCCATTTCTAACTCTATTTCTTTCCAACCTGCACCTCCTTCTTAGTCTCTTTACTTCTCTGTTATAATATCATGGGTCTTTACCATTTGTTACCACCTTTAAAGGTAAAAACCAGTTTTCACATTCCTCAACAATTGCTTTAAACCCATTCCAGAGTGAGGGGCTGCCTGGCCGAGACGGTAAAGGCGTGCTCATTTCCCCGGACGGTTGTGGGTTCGAATCCCCGACAGGAAGTCGTAAAATTTAAGAAACGAGATTTCCACTTCCTGAGGTGCCTATGGCCCTGAGGTTCACTCAGCCTACACCAAAAATGAGTACCAGGTTAATTCCTGGGGGCAAAGGCAGCCGGGCGTAGAGCTAACCACTCCACCCCATCAAGTGCCGAGGTTACGGATAGTGGAAGCCTTTACCTTCCACCCCTCCAAGGGACTTAATGGCTTCACAACTTTGCTTTTGCTTGCATTCCAAAGTATGTTCACATTTTTTTTTGTCATTTTCCACTGATCATAGTTACTTTTTAAAAACTCCCTCATGCCTGTTTTATAAGGCATATGGTACTACCTAATAGTCCTACTTTTACGACCTTCCTTTCTATCACATTTATTTTTAACTACAACAAAAACAGCTTCATGATCACTAATACTATCTTTTACTTCTGTTTCTCTATAGAGCTCATCTGCTTTTACCAGCACCACGTCCAGAATATTCTTCCCTCTAATAGGTTCCTTCACTTTCTGAATCAGCTGTTCTTCCCATATTAACCTATTTGCCATTTGTTGGTCATGCTTCCTGTCATTCGCATTACTTTCCCAATTGACATTTGGTAAACTGAGATCACCTGCTAAAATCACATTCCTTTCCATATCGTTTCCCACATAGCTTATTCAATAATTCAATAATTCCGAATCAGCGTCAGCGCTATCCTTTCCCGGTCTGTATACTCCAAAGACATCAAGTTGCCTACTATCTTTAGAGATGAGCCTTATACCTCGAATTTCATGTTTGTCATCTATAAATTTTTCATAGCTTACAAATTCTTCTTTCACCAGAATGAATACTCCACCTCCTACCATTCATCTCTACGATACACACTCCAGTTCTGAGGGAAAATTTCTGCATCCATTATAAAATTTCTCAGCCATGATTCAACTCCTATTACAATATCTGGTAAGTACAGTATATATCTATTTAGTTAATTCAATTCATTTCTTTACAATACTTCCACAGTTCAACACTAACATTTTATGTCATACCTACTTGACTTCCAGATCCCTGTACCCTTATCACTGCGCCTAGACCATCTTGTTTCCCTGAATGTATCTCCCTATAACCCTTCTAAACAAATTTCCTAACTTATACATACCACTGCGGTTTAAGTGAAGCCCGTCACCACTATCCGACCTACCACCACTAGTGTGTCCGACTCACTGGCTGAATGGTTAGCGTACTGGCCTTCAGTTCAGAGGGTCCCGGGTTCGATTTCCGTCCGGGTCGGGGATTGTAATCTTCACTGGTTAATTCCAGTGGCTCGGGGGCTGGGTTTTTGTTCTGTCCCCAACATCCCTGCAACTCACACAACACACATAACACTATCCTCCACCACAATAACACGCAGTTACCTACACATGGCAGATGCCGCCCACCCTCATCGGAGGGTCTGCCTTACAAGGGCTGCACTCGGCTAGAAATAGCAACACGAATTTTTTTTTTAAACCACTAACGTTACTCAGGCAATGGATCAAGGTGTGATTTACACATTTAAAAGCTGCTATTGAAGACTAGTTCTGCAGGCAATAATTGTAAAGATGGATGGCGCAAGCAATGCAAGTGACATTGCAGAATCTATTTCTGTGCAGGATGGTGCAAATTGGATTCATACAGCAGTACAGAAAAGAAAGCAGGAGACATTAATCAAGTGCTTCAGCACAGCTAATTTTCTCCCATATTCTGAAGAAAATTAAAACTTGCATAAGGTAAAAGATATCATCTATATCTATCGATCTATCTATCCTATTACAAGATATTTATATGCGGCCCTTCCGACCCCTCTATAATAAGGCAAAACACCAGCCAACATTATGAAACAATAATGAAGAAAGGGACCGCTAGATTCCGTCTAGGCTCTCTTTTGTTTGTTTTTTCATTTGCGCTTTCATTATGTTTTTTAGCATTTTTTCAACTCATATTATGTAAATTATTCCAACCCCCCTAATTTTTTTCACTGAAGATGGCTCAAACGAGCCGAAACATGTCTGAACTTGTTTACTCCGTCTAACGACGGAATATATGATGTATTGAATAGGAGGATACTTTCATTTTTCGCCATTGTAAAGTGATAAACTATCTATCCTAGCTATATCATCTCTGTGTTCAACAATAAATTTTGACATGAACGCTGCGCAGTACATCAATGATGACAGTGATGTGTCTTCATATCAAACAGTGGATTTTGCTCTAGAAATTACTGCAAGTACACCTAGCAGCCTACAAGAAAGAAATGACAATGATTATAGTGACAACGAAGAGAAGGTTGAAAGAAACGACAACATCCCAACAATCTACAGCTTTTCTGAAGCAATCAAATATTTGCTGCGAAGAAAAACTTAGACGAAATCAATAAACATTTGTGCTGAGTGAAAATCTGTGGAGAGAAGTGCCATTATATATATTTTCAAGTAGGTGAAGCAGACAGATTTTTTGGAGCTCTAGTAGCAACAACTAAATGTGTAGTGATAAACAGAGTAATGGTACAGCGTTAATTTTTAAATTACAGTATGACCCCCATTAACCAAATCTCTGTCAATGGAAAAGTGGTGTAACCAAAATGTATGGTACAATTGAATTTTTAAAAATAAATTTAAAAGTACTATGTTTATTAAATACAGAATTTACAATATGTACAATATACCTTACACTAATATTATTTTTAACCCTTCATGGGTAAAAGTAAGAGGAAAATTGAAGCAGTTCTACAAAAAAAAAAAAAAAAAAAAAAAAGTATTGTATTTGTCACAAAGCACATCAGAGGAATGCGTGCGAGGTCAACAACACTTCCTACTATTTACGTAAAGTGGTTAAACCCACCCCTTGCCTCCCACACAGCATAAGTATTTACCCTTGCCTATGCTTTGAGACCTATGCAGCAGAAACTTGGACGATGAAGACAGCAGATCGCCGCAGGATTGATGCTCTAGAAATGTGGTGCTATAGGAGAT
This sequence comes from Anabrus simplex, assembly GCF_040414725.1. Classification (NCBI taxonomy): domain Eukaryota; kingdom Metazoa; phylum Arthropoda; class Insecta; order Orthoptera; family Tettigoniidae; genus Anabrus; species Anabrus simplex. The sequence goes on from NC_090266.1 coordinate 679,934,197, forward strand.
TACTGCGAATACCATGGACAGCACACCATACTAATGAATCGATCCTGCAATAGCTTGGCATCAGAACAAGACTGTCGACCCTTATCAACCAAAAACAACACAGATATTTTGGTCATATTGCCAGAAGGCAGGAGGCAATGGAAATACTTATCATAGAGGGAAAAGTCGAAGGCCAAAAACCTAGAGGACATGCACCGTTACGATGGATGGACCAGATCAAGAACTTGACAAGGATGAGCTTACAGCAAGCGAGTCACCATGCCCAAAGCAGAGACTCCTGGAGGAAGATCACCAAAAGGATTGTTGCGTGATGCCACTACACCCTTACGAAGGGTTGGACTAAAAGAGAGATGCTTTGAGACATTAGTTAGTCTCATTGGGCTTTATCAGTTGTGTTGTGTGTGATTTTGTCATGTGTACAATATGTCAGCAAAGAAAAGATGGGTTGTATTGACAACTGAACTGAATCTTGAAACTTGAGGCAGTTAGGAGACTGAAATATTGAGAAATTCTGCAAACTGTAATGGCAAATTTAAACGTAGGGACTTCTATGCTTTTGGAATGGGTTAAAATAAAAGATTTAACTAGAAGATAACCAATAAGTAGACCTAGGATTTTAGACAAAAACCTATTTTGTTTCTGAAGAATTAACTTAAAACAATGTTGTATTTACATGGTTCATGTATTTATAAGGTTACAAATGGTGGTGCTATAGTGCCTAAAAATGCCTAAAATGATGTTAGAACTTATATTTGCCTATATTCTGATAATTTATAATTTTAAATTCCTAAATCAACTAGTGTGCTTTTAATTTGCTCCAAGAAACTAAAGTATTTGCCAACTTATTTGCAGTATCTTGAACAGTATAATCTTAAAACACTTTACAAACAAAATCTTAAAATCGGAAGCTGTAAACCGACCAACCACCACGAGATGGGAGACAGTGTCCATTGACCTGCTGCAAACAAAACTCATTTCATTCTCTGAGAACATTTCAGTGTTTCCATTTGTTCAGTGCACGCATTACACCGAAAGTGTTAGCTTCCAAGTCATCTTAAATTAAACAGTGGTTGCAGGAGTTTTGACACTTCACATTATTATTATTATTATTATTATTATTATTATTATTATTATTATTATTATTATTATTATACATACATACATACATACATACATACATACATTATCATTATAGACTGTTGTGCCTTTCAGCGTTCAGTCTGCAAGCCTCTGTGAATTTACTAAACGTTGCCACAATCCTCGATTTGCAAATTGTGTTGTGGCCTCATTTAGTTCTATACCTCTTATCTTTAAATCGTTAGAAACAGAGTCTAACCATCGTCGTCTTGGTCTACCTCTACTTCTCTTACCCTCCATAGCAGAGTCCATTATTCTCCTAGGTAACCTATCCTCCTCCATTATTATTATTATTATTATTATTATTATTATTATTATTATTATATTATTATTATATTATTATTATTATTATTATTATTATTATTATTATTATTATTATTATTATTATTATTATTATTATTATTATTATTTCTTTTCCACAAATTGTAGATACAATTCAGAGATGGTGAATGGAGAAAGGGCATAGCTCCACATACACGAATGTTCCTCCATCCCCACTTAAAATTTTAATATTAAAAAATTACAATTATAGACTACATAATGTGCTTATACCGGTATACAGTTACCGCATTTACACAGACATATTATTTACATAATATTCACAAGATCTGTTCAACATTCATGTAATTACACACATGCACACCCGCAAATCCCCACATATACTTCAGCTAGACCGGCTCATTCATTACCGACATCACTCATTCCGGATCACATAAACTTTCATCCGTCCTCCCATGCATATTGAATATTCACAAAGTAGAAAATTGTTATGTACAGAAGATTTTGTTATATATACATTCTTTTTACTTTACAAAAAATTTCAGTAGGTAGTTCTTTTGTCTGCAGTGAGAGTTCATTCCATAGCCGAGCATAACAAATAAAGAAGCCACTTTGATATGATCCTTTTCTTGCAAGTGGAGGGAAAAGGGGCACACCTCTACCTCTTTGAGCGGAACAGTAGTTTAGCTGTACGCGGTTGAATGGGTTGATGTGAATGTTACCTGTGAGCGATTTTCTCAGAAAAATAATATCTATTTGTTTACAGAGAGCTGTTATGGAGGGCAGTGACCTGGCTGTATTTAAATGACCATGTTTAGCAATTAGTCGTTCTGCTCGGCGCTGAACTCCCTCTAGTTTCGTCATGTTCTCTTCTATAGATGGGTGCCAAGAAAGAGGCCTGTACAACAGTATTGGCCATACTACTACAAAATAAACCACCTGAACTGCTTTATTTTTATTTTTTTTCTGGCTCCCAGTAGAGATCTGTGACTAAATCCCAAGACTCTGCATGCTTTGCACCTTATTTCCTCAACATGCTTGTTTCATTTTAAATTGCTGCAAATATGAATGCCAAGCAATTTTATTGAGGTGCAAGGCATCAGGTTTTTACCACACAGTGAAATTTGATGTTCTAACAGTGATCCTGCTCTAGTTAAGCAGATATATTTAGATTTCTGTACATTTATAGACACACTATTTATTTTTAACCATAGAGCCACATTATCAAGATTTGACTGTAACCTATTACATCATTCTCATTGCGAATGGCTCTTGAAACTATGGTGTCATCAGCAGGGGCGTATTTTCCTTGCATGCAAGGCATTCATTACATGCGTTATAATAGTACGAAGAACTGTTTGAAGTACGATTTTAGGTTGTTTCAAGTGAAGTATTATTAAATTCATCTCTCAGAAGTTCAAAAGTTCCTTACAACTGCACTAGTTCGTTGCTTGACTGCGTGTGGCGCTGGTGTAGTCTTGCTATCTAATCCACTGTAGAAAGAAAGAGAGAGCAAATGGAGAAGTTAAGGACGTAACACATTCAATCTTAAAATTGCAGCTGGTGGCAGACATAGCTCTGAAACCCTCCACATGATGTCACTGCAATTGAATCTGTCACCATTCACGTGCTACCCTCTGCCGGCTTGGAGAAAGTCGGAATGTCCAAGGTAACGTAGAGCGGGAAGCACGGATTACCCCTGGTGAGATGAGGTCTCTTCGGTATGGACCCCATTCACTTGCTCCATTTTCCAGGACTAGCCTTATGACGATAGTAAATTGATCGAAGTCTATGGAAAATATTTTGATATAGAACGACTTAAATCCAAATTGAGGGCAATGTTCAATTCTGAACACTTCAAAGATAAGACTGTGGCTCAAATCCGGAAGTTCCTATTGACCAGTGGTGTCCTTAGTGGTCTCAGTGAGCTTTATAAAATGTGCACATTGATTACAACTATTCCCACAACATCATCTGTAGAACACTCTTTCTCTGACCCAAAGTGAATAAAATCTTTCATCCGCAATTCTCAAAGTCAGAGTCGTCTCCCTGCGTTAGGAATGATACAAGAGTCGAGTCATACGTCATGGCAACTATTTTTTTCTAGCAAACAGGAGACAACACGGAAAATCGAAGATATGCATTTGGAAATATAGGGCATGTACTTATGCATAGTGCCTGAAGACAAATTCTGACTTCACGAGATTCTCGTAAGAAAGTAACAGAACACATGCCATTGGTAAACAGTTTTACTATGGTATAGACAGCAAATACACAAGACTACATACAAAGGACACGTGTCCACTGGTTACAGACCTTCGAAATAATCACCCAAGGTTTCCACTGTGCGTTGCCAGCGGTGTGGCAGGCGCTGAATACCATTCGCTGCATGTGTATCGCTAACGTGTGACACCTCTCTCCGAAATGCTGTTACGATGTCCTCTTTGTTAGCAAACCGTTGTCCACGTAATGGCTTCTTGACTTTGGGGATTAGAACATAGTGCATTGGCGTGCATTTCTGCTGTGGAGAACTGCAATTTTAATATACGATTGTTGCTCCTGCTGGTTGACTTCCATTTTATGACGCTCTCACTTACACACTGAACTTGGGGGCATGCTTAGACCCACACTGTTGTTTACATACACCATCTAGTGGCATCATACGCAAGTACATAACGTACATTTCCAAATGCATATCTTAGATTTTCCGTGTTGTCTCCTGTTTGCGAAAAAAAAAAAAATAGCTGCCATGACTTATGACTCAACCTAGAGTAGTATCTTCTTGTTAAGTTGAAAGCACGTGAGGAGTTCTACAGAGACAAGGAATTCTGAAAAAAGAATCGCAGGGTCGAGTTCACCTACATGTAAATACAGTGAGTAGAATTGGAATTTACTAAATACATTGTGTTACTGCATGCCTCCATGGAAAATCCCAGATATGCCACTGGTCATCAGCATACTGTGCCACAGTAGACAATACACAACCTGGTAGATCCAGCATAAAGATTGTGTACAGAAGCGGCCCTACCACTCTACCCTGAATCACACCCGAGGTGACTAAAATTTGGTCTGACCTGGCCCCACTGAACATAACACACTGCATTCAACCTACCAGGAATGATCAAAGCCATGCCAGCAGTTTTCCTTGAATGCCTTACTTACCAAGTTTTAACAGTTGTTGATGAGATACATGATCAAAGGCCTTACTCCAGTCGAGAGTTACGCAGTCCACTTGGGAGATATTAGACTGGTCCAGGGAATGTTGCCTCTCATCAATTACAGTTGTTAAAAGTGTAGTACCGGATTTTCCAGGGAGGAATCCATGTTGGTTGTTATTCAACAGGTTTCTCTCATTCAGAAAATCCAGCACATGTTTACTAATTAGGCATTCCATGCATTTATATAAACCAGATGCGATAGGGACCAGGCTATAATTGTCTACATTCCCCTGTCACCGTCAATGAACAAAGGAATGACGTTTGCTTTCTTCCATTCATCTGGCACAGTTCCACTGTTCATTGAAATGTTAAACATTGCACAAAGAGAAGGTGCAAAGCATCTGCACAGCAGTGGAGAATTCTTGCCGCACGTTATCCGGGCCATTGGCTGCATGGGATCTGGTTCTCCGAAGACTTGCTGCGATCTTGTTATCTGCGAAGTAGAGGCTAGTTAGGGGCAGTAAGGGAAGGATTGTCCTTGTAATGATCATGTTTTCATCCTTGTCAGCCATGGTGAAGTTATTTTTAAATTTAATGTTAAATGTGTCTGCTATTTCTAAGGGAGAGGAATCTGATAGTCTGTTATACTTGAAGATTAATGGTGCACAGTTGCCGCTTTTGTTTCTGATGAATGCCCATAGCTCTTTACTATTGGAACTAAGGCTGTAGATATATGAACTGTAGGCACCATGGATTAATGATTTGATTTTGTTCCTAGCCAGCCTGTACTTCTTCCACCTACCGTCATCAGGATTTTCCTTACATTTCCTGTATAAATTATTTCTCTTCCTAGTGTCACCTGGATTTTCCTTCCATTTCCTGTATAAATTATTTCTCTGTCCAATACCCGATGTTATCTCTTTAGTGATCCATGGCGTTCTTTGCTTATTACAGATGGAAGCTTTGGGCAACACTTGTTTGATGAATTCGAAAAATACTTTTTTCCAGTTTTGCCAGATCAAATTTAGCCTATATCACCGGTAAAGGATGTGAGGGGAATAGGAAGATTTTTTTTTGCTAGTTGCTTTACGTCGCACCGACACAGATAGGTCTTATGGCGACGATGGGACAGGGAGGGGCTAAGAGTGGGAAGGAAGCGGCCGTGGCCTTAATTAAGGTACAGCCCCAGCATTTTCCTGGTGTGAAAATGGGAAACCATGGAAAACCATCTTCGAGGCTGCCGACAGTGGGGTTCGAACCCACTATCTCCCGAATACTGGATACTGGCCGCACTTAAGCGACTGCAGCTATCGAGCTCGGTAATAGGAAGATTTTTTGATAGAAAAGAGGAAAGGTCATTCCAATTGGTGCGGGGAAAAATACCTTGGATGGTAAAATTATATTCTGTGATGTTTGCAGCAGAGGGGGTTATATTTTCTTAATATTTCCCCCTAAAGAGTTATTATCAATTTAGCAAAATAAAAATGGTATTTTTAATTGATAAATGCCTACTGAATATGTAGAATTGAGGCTTCCAAAAATATATTTTTAGAACCTATTTTTTTATATCTGAGAACATATTTTAGGCACCTAAAACAATATTTTTAGCACCTAAAAATCTGAAGTCTAACAAAAAGAAAACTATGAAATCATCTCACAATGAAAAAGTGAATGAAGCCATGTTCTTATGTTTCACATAAGTCTCAAAAGGTATATCTGGAATTTGTTTTTTTACATCGCACCAACACAGATAGGTCTTATGGTGATGATGAGATAAGAAAGGCCTAGAAATGGGAAGGAAGTGGCCATGGCCTTAATTAAGGTACAGTCCCAGCATTTTCCTGGTGAGAAAATGGAAAACCACGGAAAACCCATCTTCAGGGCTGCCGAGAGTGGGGTTCAAACCCACTACCTTAAATATTAAAGGGGAATTTTCTGTGCACCAAAACCAATTATTCTATCAAAAGAATTACTTCAACCACGTAAATGAAACAATGCTGGCTGAGAAAATTGTTAATACAAAATTAATAGAACAACAATACCATTAAAGTTCTAAACAAAATAACTAAAAAATTAACTAGATTTGCACTCTTATGAAGTTGTACTTAAAGGACTATGAACACACTGTGAGGTTTCATTTTTAAACATTAGTACTGGTAGTATTATTTGATGAACAAGACAATGGAAATATCTCTTCGGAAAATGTTATATTATTCTTCTAATCTGACCGAGATTTTCTTTCCTTAGGGAAAACTTTTGCCAGGTGCTCATTTTTTATTTTAACTGTTTCTGCTGCTTCAACTGCAAAGTGAAGAAGTGGCTAGTACTTCAGCAGCAAGCTCTCACCCTTGGGTCACTTCTTACCACATGAGACACGGACATCTTCGAATTGTTCATCTTGCGAGCCATCACAGACCACTTTCTAACAGAATTTTTTGAATGCAAGTCACCACTGCTTAAACCAGCCTCCCTGTCCTCACAGTGCAAGGTCGTCCCTGAAGTGGGCTATCATCAGTTGTCCCACCTCAGTGAACCTCCTGACAGTTCAATACACAAACATCCTGCTGATTTTCCACTTCTTAAGGCTTTTCAAAACCGCAGAAGCTGATTTTCCTACTACTACTACTCCTCCTCCTCCTACTTCCTACTACCGATACACGACTTTTGTATTCATACCACTGCATGACTAAAACATGACACTTTCTCTTCCGTAGCTGAACTCGCACACCCCTGATCCTTAGTTGATGATGATGATAATGTTGTTGTTTGTTTTTTAAAGGGGCCTAACAGCTAGGTCATTGGCCCCTAATGGTACAAGGTGCAATGAAATGAAAATTAAAACTTCGAAATGTATCCACTGACTAGAAACTAAAACGAATGATGATGAAAAAAATGATAGTGAAACAAAAAGATCAGTGGATCCAATTCACAATGTCTAAATTACTGGGATTATGCTTATTATCTAAAGGAGTCCAAAATCCAGCTCACAGGACCCTCATAATTGTACAAATCAGTGGTAAAGCAGAACCATGGTGTTCCTTCCATAGTGGTACTAATCAGAGGTAACGTAGACTGATGCTGTGTCTCGCATAGTGGTATTAATCACGGATAATGTAGACCCATGGTATATCAAACACAATGGCACCCATCATAAGAAACACGAACCCACGGTGTTTCGCACATAAGGGTACTACTCACAAGCAACGCAGACCCATGGTGTTCCTCACACTGTGAGACTAATCACGGGCGCCGGTATTCCCGTGGTGTTCCTCATTTAGTGGAATTAATCACAGGCCACGTATACTAATGGTGTTGCTCACACAATGGTAATAATCATAGGCATTGTAGACCCACGTTGTATGACACATTATGGTAATGCCCACGGGTAACAAATCTCACGGTGACCTTCACATAATGGAACTACTCTCAGATAATGCAGACCCATGGTTTTCTTCACATAGTGGTACTAATCACGGGCACCAGCCAAACCCGTGGAGTATCTCACATAGTGCTACTAATCGCAGGCAACGTAGACCCATGGAGTTTCTCAGAAAGTGGTACTACTCATAGGTAGCGTAGACCCATTCTGAACACAGGGGAATCGACACATTCCAGCACACCGTTACGGCACACGGACATTAGTCCACGCAGCCGAATACCCGCCCCCCCTCCGCCTCAGTGGAATACGCATGGTAGCACTAACCACAGGCAACGCCCAGACCCGTGGTGTGCCTCACATAAGGTGCCTCTTGATAACGTAGACGGAATTCCTCACACGGTGGTACTAATCGCAAGAAAAGATGACCCACGGTGTTCCTCACGTAATGGTACTAATCATAAGTAGTATCATGGTTCTAAAATGATCGTCCTTCGGTCACTCCTTTTAGTCGCCTCTTACGACAGGCAGGGGATACCGTGGGTGTATTTTTTGTCTGCGTCCCCCCCACCCACACGGGGTTGTGTGTTTGGTACACGAGAGCTATTTTATTTCGCTCAAGTCTGCCAGCAAGCTGGTTGGGACCCACTATCCGCCACCTGGGATGCGCCACGTTGGAGTATCACCTCTCCCCCTGCTACGCCAGCATAGCAGGCTCATGATGATGCTTAGTTACAAGGGTGAATTATGGCTCTCAAAACTGGTTGTATGCTCTAGGTCAAAAAATTTTAACAGTATTTATAGTAAGACTGAGTATACTGATGAAATATAAGAATGATAACAAGGAAACAAAAAAGAAACAAGTCATATAGGCTAAATGAATTACTTAGATTATGCCAAAACAAGAGCGGGGCCTGTAATGTAGACATTACAATAAGCATTCGGCTTTTGCAGTGTCAGGAAACAAGGTGAAATTCTTTACATTTCACAAAGAACTTGGCTCCACAGCATTCTTAATTTCAAACCTACATTATTAGAGAAGTCTTGCTTGTGGTCAGATGAGATTTTCTTCTGAAAATGCAGAGCAAAGTTCTCTGTGAAAAGTACAGAATTTACCCTTCTTTTCTGACATGGCAAAAGCCCAAAAGGTTATTAAAATATCTACAAGAACAAAAGGACTTAAAATATGATAAAGGAAGGAATTACTCATATTATTTAAGAAGTCTGTTAGAGTTCTGAGATGCACAGGTGAAATTTGACAATGGTAATGCCTCTGAAATGCACCATATAATGCATATATTTTTTTAATGAAGCTCTCAATCAATATTTCTTTGAAAAATGTGGAAGAAAGTAGGTTTTATGATGACAATGATGATGTTTGTTGTTTAACCCTGGAATGGAAACATGGGGCACACAGTGCCCCAGAGATATTTATTTTTGCTATCATTTTACGTTCCTCACAAAAGTGGACTAACCACAGGGACCCGCACTATCCCGGGGTGTTCCTCACATAGTGTGTACTAAGCATAGGCACGGCAGAAACATGGTGTCGCTCATCCTATGGTGTTGCGCATATATGGGTACGAACCACAGGTACTATAGAAGCTGCTAACATACTCTATTGCTACTAATCACGAACCTATTTGGTACCTAACATAGCAGAACTACACGCAAGTAAAAGCGACCCATGGTGTTCTCCACGTAGTGGTACTAAGCACAAATAGTCTCATGGTTCTAATTTGATTATCCCTTGGTCACCCCTATTAGTCACCTCTTATGACAGGCAGGGAATACTGTGGGTGTATTCTTCGTCTGCGTCCCCCATCCACAGGGGGTTATGTGTTTGGTCCGCGATAGGTATTTTATTTCCCTCAAGTCTGCCAGCAAGCTGGTTAGGACATTCCTATCCGCCACCTGGGATGCGCCACGTGAGAGTACCACCTCTCCCCCTGCTACGCCAGCGTAGTAGGTTCGTTGATTAGCAAGACCTTATGCCAGTCTGTATGGCATACACACTAACTGTGAAGTACAGTACGTGTAAAATACCAGAACAATTTCCTATTAATGGCTACCATGCTGTATTTCTGTTACAATGGCGAGAATTTTTCCAGAGCAAATAACTTTGAGGTAATCATTAGTCAGCTGTCACAAAAGGATCAAAGTTTTAAAAAAAAAAAAAAAAAAAAAAAAGAACACAGCAAGCATAAAAGGAGTAATTTTACACATCAAAATAAGAATGATTCCTCAATTTTTAATAAAAACCTACTGCAGGAGAGTAAAAGTACATGAATACAGCAAATGCCCCAGATAAAATTTCTACAACACTGTCTGTATGCCCAAGAGCATTTAGGAATTATTATAAAAGTCAAGATACATTCTGATACTAGAGAGTAAGGAAGGCCAACTTATGGTATCGACATATGTGGAAATATAATACATGTTCAAAATTAAAGTGCTTACCTACCAGAGAAAATCCCTTCAAACAACATTAACTTAACAATGATTACCCATGTTGAAAAATATATACGAGGCTGAAGGAACATTTAGAAGCAAATAACGATACCAGCAATAAGGAACAGGGTAGAGCTTAGCAAAATTGATGATACAGTATTCAATCATAAAAACATTCTTGCAATAGGAAATCTTTTATAAACAAATGGGCATATTTTTGTGAGCTTCTGTCAGATTTGTTCATGTTTATGACTAACTTCAGAATCTGATACATTACTTGTGTCTTTAAACAACAAATGGAAATGAGCCTAACCTAACTCTGAAAAATAGTTTCTAACCTTCCATACTTTTCAATTAAAAAGACAAACCGTATAAAATGCTGTCATTCAACACAGTTGAAATGTCTATCATAGGTATCAGAGAATCATAGCGAAAGGGACAAGTGTTCCCAAACGAAACAGTAAGAGATAAGTATATGGGAAAAACAAAGAAACCCAATGCACAACAAATCGGTTGTATCAAAGGGCAAATCCATAAACAAAGGACAGAACATAAATTTACCTCCTTATCGCTTTGCTGGCCTTATCCATGACTGTGCAGCACACGTATTAGGGGCACTTTATTTATAATTACTGTTCTTTTCATTCACTTATCGATGTATTGGTCCCTAAAACAAGTTAAAAATCAGGACGACGACATCCGATTTAATTCCACTACCGCTGCAACATTTCTTTGCAGCTCTCTGAAGCTGCTGATGTTTTCACGATCTTTTTTCATTTTATTCATCTCTTCCAATCTCTTCTTTCTGCATTCATCCTGGCAAGCAACCTACAAGATTTGAGGTTAACGTCACTCAGTTTCCGTCATGATCAGCAGGCAGTGGCCTTATCACGGTATTATGACAATTATCGCGAGCGTGGGCAGCGTGGTATACGCTATTGTTATCATCAAAATGTAATACTGCTCGCGCAGCATACAATGCATAATAAGAGGTCAAAATTAAAATCCTCTCCTGTGTATGGTAAGGCGAAATAAAACAGTTTCCGTAATCCCGAGTTAATAGCCATAAAATACACAGTCGAATTAGGTGGAATGCATTTGTGATACAGTTAGCGAAAGACTGCTGCGTATTTGTTTGGCATGCGCAGAAGTTTAATTCATAACATTCTGTATAATATATTTTACCTGGTCGACATCCACATATCCGCAATACATTCCACGAACACCGAAGCCTCGTGACAAAACTCAACCCCTTTCTTCCAGTGAACAGGAAGGAATTCGACGATCTATCGCTACTATTCGATCTCTATACATTGTTGTAGAATATCAACGCAAATAATGAAAATGTATTTTAAAATTTATTTTTTTGCTATTTGCTTTACGTCGCACCGACACAGATAGGTCTTATGGGGACGATGAGACAGGAAAGGCCTAGGAGTGGGAAGGAAGCGGTCGTGGCCTTAATAAAGGTACAGCCCCAACATTTGCCTGGTGTGAAAATGGGAAACTACGGAAAACCATCTTCAGGGCTGCCGACAGTGGGGTTCGAACCCAAAATCTTATTTTAGGTATGAAAATTAACATATCTGAAGAGAATGCCATATTTTATCCCAAATACGTCGCTCTCTTTTCTGCAAAGGAAAGATCAATAGAATGTGGTATATTTACGGCACAATCGCAGATGGTTAAGCACTTGGTAGTTGCTACCTGTGCTCAAGATTGCGGTGTCGAATCCCAGCAGCATCGGTTGGTACAGTACTTTAAGACGAGAAACGTTTTTCGGGTTAAAATTCCTTTAAAAAGTAAATATGAAATTCCCACTATTGCCTTGTGAATCAGGTGCTCAGAGATTATATCCTAACGAGATGTTTATAAGGATAACTTAGTTATAACAGGGTCCATAAACATCGGTTCATTGACATAGAAAATTATTTTATGGTTGAACAGTTCATTCTGAGGAAAGAAATAAATATAAATTTGTAAGCTATATTGATTTTATAATCCGCAACATTAGGCCTATTTAAATTAAAATTAGAAAGCAGAAATTTTAGTTCCGTTTTAACATACAGAATTCTCGGCCACAAATTTCCTACGCAGTATAATAAATTGCTACGGCAATTTAACCTCGACAGAGGATGGTCGCTAGTAATGAAAACTAAGATAATTGACAAGGTAGGACCTATTTCCTGAAATAGACTGACAAGGTTCAAGAACCAGTGTAATGTAGGTCTTGTCAGGACGCGTAAACAAATTTAACATTCGCCTTTCGCCAATTTCCCGGCGCACGCAGAGAACAAGGAACGTTCATTTTTTACTCGTAAAGTAGACAGAGAGACTGTAGTAGTCCAGAATCACTCTAACAGATGGCGCAGTGATGCTGAATTTACATGCACTTCGATTGCAGCACACCAAAGAGTAAAAGATTAGTAGTTCTCTGTTTTACGTAACACCGACACAGTCATGTGGCGACGATGGGTTGAGTTCTGCACGGATGCGGATATCCGCGAAGTTAGTGTCTTAGCGGAATCAAACTGTATGGCAGTGCGGATAATTTTGCTGATAATTTATAAGTAATTTTTATTGATTTTCACTCAGGTATCTCAACAAACGAGTCTTTCATATATTCCATGCAGTTATTTTTGCTTGTGGTGAGGCGACCCTTGACATTGCTATGGGAAAATGGTGATATATAAGGAGCCTGTAGTCCATAAAGCCATAAATGTGACCCAAGCCGCAATTATTGAAAGGAAGGAACAAAGTTTCCGAAAGAGAACCGCGCAACACGTCGCTAATTGTCGGCTGGGGGCCGTTGCCGCGTATCAGGCCTAGCGTGTTATATTAACAGGGGCGAAGCGTCAGGGGAGACAGGGTAGACAGCGTGTACCCTTAACATTTTGTAAATGAAATATTGCCTAGTTAATTCAATTATATTTTAGAACATTATTTCCACACACATGACATTATTGTATTGCCCGCTTTACTTATTTTCGTCTCACTTCGGCAATGCTGGGGCTCGCGTCAGTTACGGTACACGAGGCATATAGGCGAAAGCAGACGCTGTCCATTCTGTGTATCGTTTCTTTTATTTTCAAAGCTTTCAGACAGAGCAACACTAAGGGTGGCGTGCATAACCAAGAGTAAGTTCTACTTCCGTAGTAAAGTACTCTTGAAGTCAGCATACTTTCGAAGTATTTTAGTCCTTTCAGACACTCCTGGACTAAATTACTACAAGAGTAAAATGTTGAAGAGCACCATCTTGTAGTATATTACTAAAGAAGTAAATAAAGTACGAATATAGGTTAGAATTTACTCTCACGTCGTGCATGGAGTAACCTACGTTTAGACTTGTTGACTAATAATAATATCGTGCCGTATATGAGAAGAAAGACGTTTCAAACGTGCTTATGGATTACTTAGATTATATTGACGATCTCGAAGCAGAAAACGATGGGAAATGTAATACGGTAGTGCGTAGGCCTACAGTGCTTGAAAGGCGAAAGCCGTATAATGTGCACACGGAGAGTTTCAGGAACGTTTTTTGTCTTAGGATGTAATCCTTTACTTTCTTTCTAAATCTACTTGGAGATCACTTACAGCTGAATTCTTGTCTTAATTTGGTTGTATATCTCAAATTACAGTTGCTGTGTGCCCTACGAGTGTTTCGTACCGGAGCATTTCAGTACAGTTGCCGGTGATCTAATTAATGTTTACCGTATCATTCATCGCGTGGTTAAAGCACGCCTGCAAATGATGATGATTGTTCGGAAAATAAAAGGATATTCTTCACGTTGGCAGGTTTCCACACATCGTGGGTGCAATTAACTGTGACTGCGCGCATATTCCCATTTTTTTTTCCCTCTCGGTGACAACGGTGAACTTTTCAGAAATCGGAAGAGGTACCGATATTTATCTTTCTTTTTTTTTTTCAATTTGCTTAACGTCGCACCGGCACAGATAGGTCTTATGGCAATGATAGGGCAGGAAAGGCCTAGGGATTGGAAAGCAGCCGTGGCCTTAAGGTAGAGCCTACAGACCCAGCATTTGCCTGGTGTAAAAATGGGAAAATTTCGCTGTGGATGTAGGCGATATGTATGAAGAAACCACCATCAGTTTTAATTTTTCCCGCGTGTCCATGACTTTCTGCTCTGCTTCCACCCTCGCTTTTAAGTCCTTCTACAGAATCTTAACTTGTTCTTCACTGCGTTTTCCGTCACTCGAAGCATTGAATTCTTCTGTCACGACTTTCCATGAATTTCTTTTCTTATCCAGCATCTTTATGTTGTGTTTCCTACACCCTATATCCTTTGCGTAGATCGTCATTATCTCTATTAACAAGCATTTATCTTTTTCGCTTGCGTTTTTCCCCGTTTCCTAACGCACATAACCTTATCAATTTAGATTTCTTTAAAGAAGATACACAAACACAACACTACTCCGCGAGTAACGAACGCTACTTCTATAGTAGTAACTAAAAGAGTAAATTGTACTTCAACTCTCCGGCGTTATTTCCGGAATAAATAACTCCCGTAGTAATTTACTTCTGTAGTATGGACTTCTTTAGTAAACGCTACTTCCGTAGTAATTTACTCCAAGATCGTGCACGACACCCTAGAAGTTATTTACTTCCTTAGTAATATACAGTGGTTTAGTTGGACCGGAACGAACCGGAACGCCTTTCCGGAAAATATTTTCCCGTTTTAGAATGACGTAACATTTTACATTCAGTAAGAAAATCGTATAATCTATACATAGCGCTGGAACGTCATGGGTGTACTCTAGCGGACTAATATCGAACCTTGCGGTTTTATGTTCATAAAATACGGTCGCTTTTACACTCCTGGGCGGTTTTCTGGTTCTCTAAGGTTGGCTACACTGTTATTGGATTCGGAGAGCGGTGAAGTGAGCACAACGTTCTTCCACTCATTATGTTTGTGTGAATCCAAGTTTTATTTTATGTTTTGCTCAATGTGTTACTGTGAAGCAGATATGGAATCTCTCTGCAGTTAATGAAAATCAGTAGCCCCGTAGTACCTTCTAAGTTTTCCAGTGGCTGTGAAAGTCAGTTGTGAGTGTGACCATGAGTTTACTCAATTGGCTGGGTTCAAAAAACGTGCTGCGGATGACGATGAAGAATCAAAGAATACTGGAAAGATGTGTGATGGGTCAAGTAAAAACGAAACTGAATGGAGTTCCGAGAACATTAGTTGCATTAAAGACGTGAGTATAAAGACAGAGCCTGGGTTAATGTTGCTGAAACGTGTGATGCAGATTCAAGGGAGAATCTAGGTTATGATTCTACACCTTCTATCATCGACTGTGAAATTCAAGGACTCAGCTACCGAAAACAAGGTTTTCCAGACTGTTGGAACGAGTCTCAGTGCCGTTATTTTTTTGTCAGATGACAACTGGTTATTTGCAGAAAATAAAAATTTAGGCTACAATATATGTAAAGAGGAAAGTAAATTAGGATTAGGATTTTCTAAAGGGGCAGGACTTAAGCTAATGAAAGTATGGGTAGAATGCAAGGTTCATCCCAAAGGAAATGATATTAATCAACAACAAATAAAACTTCGGAAAAAATATTTGAGCACAAAAATTCAGAATCTCACAAAAAAACTACGTTACAAAAATCAGAATCTAATAAAAAGATATTTGAAATTTGTTTGGACACCATGAATGTCAAACACCTAGAAACCACCGTTCGAGTATTTCGAACAGCATACTCAATTGCGAAAAGAAATAGACCCTTCGTAGACCTACAGGCTTATGTTGAACTTAAACAATTATATGGTTTACATACGGGACGAGTTCTTCATACAAATTTTAGTTGTGCTAATATTATTGAACACATTTCACAGGAAATGAGAAATAAAATAGCAAAATCTGTTACAGAAAATCAGAAGAGAATCAGTATTATGATTGACGAATCAACAACAGTTAGTGTAAAATCTGTTTTAGTATTATGTTTGAGATGTGCTCTTTCAGATAATTCTGAAGTTGTTTCCTTTTTCTGGGACGTGATAGAACTTGAATCAACCACAGCAGATGTTATTACTCGAGATATATTGAAGAATCTTGCTTCATATGGGATGAATGAAAACTTTCTGGCAGAACATTTAATTGGTCTAGCATGTGATGGGGCCTCTGCAATGTTAGGTAGAAAAATGGAGTTGGAGCACAGTTTTTAAAGTTATTTCCAGATATAGTAATCTGACACTGTTTAAACCACCGCTTGGAATTGGCCGTTTCTGATACAAGAAATGAAGTTACAGGTGTTAAGCATTTCCATTCTTTCTTTGACAAATTGTATTCTTTATACATTATGTCTCCCAAAAATCAAAGGGAACTCAACATTTGACGCTGCTTCACTGGAACAAAGAGTTAAGAAAATTGGGAAAATATTTACGATAAGATGGATAGCATCAAGCCAGAGAACTGTAAAAGCTATTTAGGAAAACTATAGTGCACTAGTAAAACATTTTAGTAAGGCCACTTCTACTTTGGATATCTGCTATGGTGATGAGAGTGTTGGCAACCTTTGTGACTTTTCCCACATGTCAGATAAGAGGAGGTACATTAATGCTTTTAGAAAGTATGTCGAGACCAAGAAAATTCCAGTGGGGCTGATGCCGTTAATCAAGACTGTACATACCATTCCCAGCTCTTCAGCAGAAACTGAAAGAGCTTTCAGTATTATGAATGAGATCCAAACGGAAAAGAGAAATAGACTGCTGGTTGGAAGAACAAGCGGACTTATTTTCATGAGCAGCGTTGAACCTCCTGTGCATATACACTGACTGACAGAGCAAATGCAACACCAAGAAGGAGTGGTCAGAACTTTATGCCAATTGCAGGGTAGACTGACGTCACTGAGGTATGCTCATGATGTGAAATGCGCCGCTGTGCTGCGCACGTAGCGAACGATAAATGGGACACGGCGTTGGCGAATGGCCCACTTCGTACCGTGATTTCTCAGCCGACAGTCATTGTAGAACGTGTTGTCGTGTGCCACAGGACACGTGTATAGCTAAGAATGCCAGGCCGCCGTCAACGGAGGCATTTCCAGCAGACAGACGACTTTACGAGGGGTATGGTGATCGGGCTGAGAAGGGCAGGTTGGTCGCTTCGTCAAATCGCAGCCGATACCCATAGGGATGTGTCCACGGTGCAGCGCCTGTGGCGAAGATGGTTGGCGCAGGGACATGTGGCACGTGCGAGGGGTCCAGGCGCAGCCCGAGTGACGTAAGCACGCGAGGATCGGCGCATCCGCCGCCAAGCGGTGGCAGCCCCGCACGCCACGTCAACCGCCATTCTTCAGCATGTGCAAGACACCCTGGCTGTTCCAATATCGACCAGAACAATTTCCCGTCGATTGGTTGAAGGAGGCCTGCACTCCCGGTCCGCTCAGAAGACTACCATTGACTCCACAGCATAGACGTGCACGCCTGGCATGGTGCCGGGCTAGAGCGACTTGGATGAGGGAATGGCGGAACGTCGTGTTCTCCGATGAGTCACGCTTCTGTTCTGTCAGTGATAGTCACCGCAGACGAGTGTGGCGTCGGCGTGGAGAAAGGTCAAATCCGGCAGTAACTGTGGAGCGCCCTACCGCTAGACAACGCGGCATCATGGTTTGGGGCGCTATTGCGTATGATTCCACGTCACCTCTAGTGCGTATTCAAGGCACGTTAAATGCCCACCGCTACGTGCAGCATGTGCTGCGGCCGGTGGCACTCCCGTACCTTCAGGGGCTGCCCAATGCTCTGTTTCAGCAGGATAATGCCCGCCCACACACTGCTCGCATCTCCCAACAGGCTCTACGAGGTGTACAGATGCTTCCGTGGCCAGCGTACTCTCCGGATCTCTCACCAATCGAACACGTGTAGGATCTCATTGGACGCCGTTTGCAAACTCTGCCCCAGCCTCGTACGGACGACCAACTGTGGCAAATGGTTGACAGAGAATGGAGAACCATCCCTCAGGACACCATCCGCACTCTTATTGACTCTGTACCTCGACGTGTTTCTGCGTGCATCGCCGCTCGCGGTGGTCCTACATCCTACTGAGTCGATGCCGTGCGCATTGTGTAACCTGCATATCGGTTTGAAATAAACATCAATTGTTCATCCCCAACTTTCATCCCTTTCGAACCACTCCTCCTTGGTATTGCATTGTCACTGTCAGTCAGTGTATTTAACCCACAACCATATGTCAAGTCATGGCTACGAAAGGGGAGACGATCTGCTTATGAAACAGCTTGTCGGAAACATGAGACCGCTGATTTTGACGCCCAGTACGAGTCCATTTGGAAATTGCTGAATTAATAAGGTGAGTTCCTGTAAATATTTTGTTCCAACTAAATCACTGGTAATATACTACAAGATGGTGCTCTTCAACATTTTACTCTTATAGTAATTTAGTCCAGGAGTATCTGAAAGGACTAAAATACTTCGGAAGTAACTTACTCTTGTATGGAAGTCGCCGAATGCTGACTTCAAGAGTACTTTACTACGGAAGTAGAACTTACTCTTGGTTGGTGCACGCCACCCTAACGCTACGTATCTGTAGGTGCTGACTGTGGAACTAGGACTTTCCTATAGCGAGATTTCTCCGCCCAGTAGACAGATTTACCAGCGTCTCTCCTTGCTCTCACTGGCTAGTATTTGGATCTCAGTTATAAAAGTGCACTTATTGGCTACCATCTCAGACATGCTTTTAATTTAATTAATTTTAATTTACTTTATTATAAGACAGTGTAAAATTAAAATAATAATATTCAAATACGAAGTATAGCAAACTTACAGCTAAAAAATGAATGATAGCATCAGAACCCTTCAAGTACACGCATTCTATTGCCCGCCAATACTAGTTACAGTATTATAACCACAAGAACTATTAGCCCACATTCTTAATAATGAACTCCAGAGTGTGTATACGAAAACAACAAAATTGCTTAACTTGATGCTGTATATTCCGTTAACGTCAGTTGCTAGTGAACGCGCTATGAGTGTCTTCAAACGAATTAATCCCTATTTAAGGAATTCCATGACCAACCAGAGACTGTCTAACTTGGGAACTCTTATCTATAGAGAAGGAACTGCTGTGGCATCTTAGCAAGACGCCTGACTTCAAGACGAGAATAACAGATATTTTTGCTGAAATGAAGGACACCGGGCGAGTTGGCCGTGCGCGTAGAGGCGCGCGGCTGTGAGCATGCATCCGGGAGATAGTAGGTTCGAATCCCACTATCGGCAGCCCTGAAGATGGTTTTCCGTGGTTTCCCATTTTCACACCAGGCAAATGCTGGGGCTGTACCTTAATTAAGGCCACGGCCGCTTCCTTCCAACTCCTAGGCCTTTCCTATCCCATCGTCGCCATAAGACCTATCTGTGTCGGTGCGACGTAAAGCCCCTAGCAAAAAAAGAAAAGAAATGAAGGACAGGCGGATTGAACTCATTTACAAGGATATTGTTTAAGGTGACTTGTACGAAAATTTATTTATTTCTTATTTCTCCTATTCAATTACATAACAATTAAGTATATTGCTATTTTTTATTCTAAAAGAATGTTGCTATCTGACAACTCCCGTTGAATATTTAGTCCATATTTAAAAATAAAACGAGTGCACGTAGGGTTATAGGTTGCTATAGGGTTTTTCTTAGTTTCAGAGTCATTAATATACTATTGAACACAGATCTGCATTCGTCGAAAACAAAATTCCATATATAATATAATTTAAACAGTTCACATTAAAAAAATCTCTGTCTACCCCCTTACTTAGTTCACGCCTCGTCACTGTATATTAACAGACCTATCCGTTTCACTACCTCAGGTGTAATATAGACAAATAGTTGCAATACGCGAGGATAACCATTCGCAGATGCGGATGAGGGAAGTGCGGATGCGGGTACGGATACATAGTAGTGTTATCCAGGAAATAGGTTAAAGCAGATGTTGACAAAAATAGAGGGGAGGGAGGAGGGTAAGGAGACGGTGGTAATCTTCCACGCTGGTACCATTAACGTAAGACAATCAGAAATATGTACTAACATACACAGTTAAAAAATTTGGGGAATATGTTTTGTAACGTCTGGTATGTGAACGTTAATTTGGTAGATGGGGTTCCAATGGTCGTACAGCATACCCTGAGACCTTAGCAATTCAGGGTATGTTAAATTGTTATACTCCATCAGTAGGAATAGCCATGCATTAAACTGTCAGGTGACCCCTCAAAACAAAGGTATCGTAGAGATAGGATAGGAATGGTGGGAGGGGGATTATTGAGTCTGGTGAAAGAAGAAGTTGTAAGCTACGAAAAAGTTAAAGGTAACAAACATGAAATTATAGGTGTAAGGCTCATTTCTAAAAATAATAGGCAACATGATATCTTTGGAGTGCATAGACCGAGAAAGGATAGCGCTGTACGGATTCAGAATTATTTTATAAGATAATCAGATATGTGGGAAACGACATGGAAGAGGAATGTGATTGTAGCGGGAGATCTGAATTTACCATATGTCAATTGGGAAGGAAATGCGAACGATAGGTAGCATGACCAACAAATGGCAAATAAGTTAATATGGGAAGGACAGCTGATTAAGAAAGTGATGGAACCAGCTAGAGGGAAAAATATACTGGATGTGGCGCTGGTGAAACCAGATGAGCTCTATAGAGGAACCGAAGTAATAGACGGTATTAGCGACTAAAAATTGCTTTTGTCGTAGTTAAAAAGAAATGTGATAGGAAGGAAAGTCGTAAAAGTAGGACTATTAAGGAATACCATATGGCTAATTAAGCAGGCATGAGGAAGTTTTTTAAAAGTAACTATGATAGGTAGAAAACGGTTAAAAAGGTAAACAGATTCTGGGATGGGTTTAAAGCAATTGTTGAGGAATGTGGTAACAGGTCTGTACCATTAATGGCAGGTAAGGAATGGTAAAGTCCCACCTTATTACAATAGAGGTATAAAGAGACTAAGAAGGAGGTGCAGACTGGAAAGAAATAGAGTTAGAAATGGCTGTGGAAGTAAGGAGAATTTGAACGAAATTGCTAGGAAATTGAATCTAGCAAAGAAGTCAGCTAAGGATAGCATGATGACAAGCATAATTGGCAGTCATACAAATTTCAGTGAAAAGTGGAAGGGTGTGAATAGGTATTTTAAGGCAGAAACAGGTTCCAACAAGGACATTCCAGGAATAATTAATGAACGAAGGGACAGAAGTATTCAGTCAGCAGTATGTAAAGATTGTTGGTTACACTCCGCTGACAGCTGGGAACATGCCACTTAGCTGAGTACCTTGTCTTCTTTCTCCCAGTTCTTCCCAGCCCAAACTTTGCAACATTTTTGTAACGCTACTCTTTTGTCGGAAATCACCCAGAAAAAAATCGAGCTGCTTTTCTTTGGATTTTTTCCAGTTTTTGAATCAAGTTAACCTGGTGAGGTTCCCATACACTGGAACCATACTCTAGTTCGGTTCTTTCCAGAGATTTATATGCCCAATCCTTTACATCCTTACTACAACCCCTAAACACCCTCATAACCATGTGCTGAGATCTGTGTCCTTTATTATCAATCCCATTTATGTGATTACCCCAACGAGTCTTTCCTTATATTAACACCTAGACACTTACAATGATCCCCAAAAGGAACATTCACCCCATCAACGCAATAATTAAAACTGAGGGGAATTTTCCTATTTGTGAAACTCACAACCTGACTTTTAACCCCGTTTATCATCATACCAATGACTGCTGTCCATCTCACAACATTATCAAGGTCATTTAGCAGCTGCTCACAATCTTGGAACTTATTTATTACTCTATACAGAATAACATAATCTGCAAAAATCCTCACCTCTGATTCCACTCCTTTACTCATATCATTTTTATATATCAGAAAATAAAAAGGTCCAATAATACTGCCTTGAAGAATTCCCCTCTTAATTATTACAGGATCAGATAAAGCTTCGCCACTCTAATTCTCTGAGATCTATTTTCTAGAAATATAGCAACCCATTCAGTCACTCTTTTGTCTAGTCCAAATGCACTCATTTTTGCCAGATGTCTCCCATGATCCACCCTATCAAATGCCTTAGACAGGTCAATCGCTATACAGTCCATTTGACCTCCTGAATCCAAGATATCTGCTATATCTCGCTGAAATCCTACAAGTTGAGCTTCAGTGGAGTAACCTTTCCTAAAACCGAACTACGTTCTATCGAACCAGTTATTAATTTCGCAAACATGTCTAATATTATCAGAAAGAATGGCTTCCCAAAGCTTACATGCAATGCATGTCAAACTTACTGGCCTGTAATTTTCAGCTTTATGTCTATCACCATTTCCTTTATACACAGGAGCTACTATAGCAACTCTCCATTCATTTGGTATAGCTCCTTCAAACAATAATCAAATAAGTACTTGATATAAGGTACTATATCCCAACCCATTGTCTTTAGTATATCCCCAGAAATCTTATAAATTCCAGCTGCTTTTCTAGTTTTCAACTTTGTGTCTTATTGTAAATATCATTGTTAACATATGTAAATTTTAATACTTCTTTAGCCTTAGTCACCTCCTCTACCTGGACATTACCCTTGTAACCAACAAACTTTACATACTGCTGACTGAATATTTCTGCCTTTTGAAGATCCTCACATACTCACTCCCCTTGTTCATTAACTATTCCTGGATATCTTTCTTGGAACCTGTTGTTTATGCCTTAAAGTGCCTAAACATACCATTCCATTTTTCACTAAATTTTGTATGACTGTCAATTATGCTTGCCATCATGTTATCCTTAGCTGCCTTCTTTGCTAGATTCAATTTCCTAGTACGTTCCTTCAATTTCTCCTTATTTCCACAGCCATTTCTAACTCTATTTCTTTCCAATCTGCACCTCCTTCTTAGTCTCTTTACTCTATTGTAGTAAGGTGGGTATTTACCATTACTTACCACCTTTAAAGGTACAAACCTGTTTTCACATTCCTCAACAATTGCTTTAAACCCATCCCAGAGTCTGTTTACATTCCTATTTACCGTTTTCCACCGATCATATTTACTTTTTTTAAACCGCTTCTGCCTGCTTTATCAGCCATATGGTACTGCCTAATACTATTACTTTTACAACCTCCCTTCCTATCACATTTCTTTTTAACTACGACAAAAGCAATTTTTAGTCACTAATACCATCTATTACTTCGGTTTCTCTATAGAGCTCATCTGGTTTCACCAGCCCCACATCCAGTATATTTTCCCTCTAGCTGGTTCCATCACATTCTGAATCAGCTGTCCTTCCCATTTTAACATATTTGCCATTTGTTGGTCATGCTTCCTGTCGTTCGCATTTCCTTCCCAATTGACATATTCAGCTCTCCCGCTACAATCACATTCCTTTTCCATGTCGTTTCCCACACAGCTGATTATCTTATAAAATAATTCTGAATCCGTACAGCGCTATCCTCTCCCGGTCTATGCACTCCAAAGATATCATGTTGCCTATTATGTTTAGAAATGAGCCTTACACCTATAATTTCATGTTTGTTACCTTTAACTTTTTCGTAGCTTACAAATTCTTCCTTCACCAGAATTAATACTCCCCCTCCTACCATTCATCTCTACGATACACACTCCAGTACCGTGAGAAATTTTCTGCATCCATAACCCTTCCAAACAAATTTCCTAACTTTTGCATACCACTGCGGTTTAAGTGAAGGCCATCTGAGCGCAGATCCCTATCTCCTACCCACCCATTAGGATCTAGAAATTTCACTCCCAGTTTCCCACGTACCCACTCCATAGTCTCATTTAAATCCCCAATCACCCTCCAGTCAGTATCCCTCCTACACAGCATTCCAGTGATAACAACCTCCGCTTCCTTAAACTGCACCCGTGCTGCATTCGCTAGATCCCACACATCCCCAACTATGTTGGTACCTATACCAGCTTGCCTTATGTTGTTGGTACCAATGCGAAACACTACCACCTTCTCCTTCCCCTCCTCCCTCTCTTCTACTTTTCTCAACACCTGTTTCAACCTAATTCCTGGATAACACGCTACCCTGGTTCCCTTTCCTCCGCACACTTTCCCCACATGTCTAACGATGGAATCCCCCATGACCAGAGCCTCAACCCTGCCCACCTCATTTGATCCCGTCCCTTCCTGGTCAGCCCAATCTTTCCTGATAGCTGCATAAGCTACTTCCTCCTCCCTTTCTTTCCCTCCCGTGACCCTGTTCACCTGTCTTTTCCTATCCTCTACTCTATATTTCCCTTTCCTACCTCCCCCCCCCCTACTTCCACACATCTAAGTAACAGTTCCCTGTTCCTCATCTTCCCTCTGTTGTTCTTCCTGGAGTGACTCGTACCAATTTCTCACAGACACCTGTCCTGAATTCTGATCCTGAATAGAGCCCTTAGCCTACAATCTCCTTCCCCTTAGAACATTAGACCACTTATCTTCTACAATTTCCCCCTTTCCTTCCCATCCCTGTTTTACACCTGCTGTAACCTGTACGTTGCTTAAGGGAGGCCTACCTTCCTTCCTGACTTCTGTGAGAATCCTAAATATCTCATTCAAACTCTCAAACTCGTCCCTCACACCCCTCAATACCTCGCCAAACCCACAGTTCCTACACTTGCACTCCTTAGCCATTCTTTACAGAAAAAATGATAAGAGGAAAAATAAAATAACTTTTTTGTGCAAAAAAGAATGGAAAGAAATATTGTCTAGGATTGTACTCAAAGATCCCACGACAATAAGGTAATTAATATACTACTACACTACAATACTACTTAGTCGTACTCTGGTTTTATTCTAAAACACCCTAACAGATAAAAACTGCTGTTAATTACTGAATACCGAAAGGAATACACAAGAATTACACAATTCTATACTGCAGTTAAGCCTATCCTGATTACAACAACAGAATTTCAGTAAGAGATTTTCTACAGATACCTCTACTATACTACACAAATATTTTACAATAATAAAATAATAATTTCTAATTTCTAATAAGATGTTACTCTTATACTACTGTACAGTACACTACAATAATGTTAAACTACATTCGGACGTATTCTAATTACAATACCGGTACCGTATATCACTACTAAGCACAAACAGAAATTAAAATTGCAAGTTTGAAATTTGCACGAACTACTGTACTTAGCGGTTACAAAAAAAGCTAAATGCTTGGACAGATTACAGTATTATAAGTACTATGCTCTAATAGATACACACGAAAGATAAACACACAAAGATACACACGAATATAGCAGGTAAGATATTGTACTATCTAAATATACCGTATCTACACTGCAATTCTCAACTGAAATGTGGTTATATGATTTTTACCGCTGGTGGATTGTTATTATTTTCCCTACTACGTGGGGCGGAGAATAAGACTGTCCTTAAATGCTGAAAAATAAGAGATTGTCTACATTAATTTCTGTCAAAACTACGCCGGGGTATTGAACTGCAATATTATTGGGATAGACCCTATAGGAATTTGATTATTAACTTTTACTCGATGTATGAACAAAGGTGCAAAGTACCGTACAAAGTATGCCGGGAACTTAGACTACAAATTATCGGAATAAAGTATTCAGCTGATTTCGTATTTGTTTACACAGCTACCATGTGCATGTAGCCCCTACTCTTTGATCTCGTCGGAATGTAGCATCAAACGTCAACAATCCAAAAACTCATACGTACCGTAATTATTCAGTGAAACTGCGGTGTGTTCTCTTTAAATTCTTTTAAAATCGAAGTTTACAGGCGTATCGTGGTATTTAATTTAATAAATTGATAGTTTGAACGGATATCTATACGAAATAACGGAAAAGTTGCGGCGGAAGTTACGGTACTTTTCCTTACGATAATCTGCCTTTGTAAGTATTATACCATCGAACCTACATATATTTACAAATATTTTTTAATGTTAATATTATTACCTAAAGTATTTCCTAAACCTAAACCTACTTAACCTAGAAAACGTAATTTACTGAACACCAACTGAATTACTTGTTATAAAATTCAAACAAATGTCACTACTCCTATTTTCTACCAATAAGCACTAAAGACGAACATATAAACAGCACTAAATGAATCACACACGCACACACACACACAAAATTAAACAATTTCAGTAGGTTTTAACTACTTTGTCATTACAATAATGCAAGAGCTCTCTAAACAGCCGACCGTTCACAAGCGCATCCAACAAGGGCCTTTCAGGAACTGAGGCAAGTGCTACTATGCAAGATAGCTGCTATACTGTATTCTCATGAGCCGAACTCTAGAGAGCTACCTCAGGAGCTTACAACTTGTAACTTATGGCCCATTCGTTTTATCGCCTTGCCTCAGGCAGGGGCTAGTAGGCAACATAGCTGCTGTACATTGGTTATCTTAGACTAATTTTGAGAAGCTCGGCTATCGTTCATCCTTCTAACCAGATGCCCTTCCTAACTTTAGTCTAGCGCACACACGGGCTCTTATGGGACTAACCCGGGGAGAGCTGCACTAGGGTTCTCGAAGAATGATTGCCGCTCAAAGCCTGGAGGTATGCAGGTCTTATGGTTACAAGCCACTCGGGATGTTAAACGGTAGTAACCGCCATTAACACCACAGCGAGGGTTGTAATCTCGTCTTACCGAGGTATAGCCAGTTCTCCACTCGCTCTGTGAAGGCTCTAACATCAACTAGTTAAAGCTTGGAGGTATGCAGTTTTAGGGTTAGAAGATAACAGGGATGTTAGAAGGTAGAAACCGCCATTAACACAGCAGCAGAGGTTGTAAGCCTGTCTTACAGAAGTGTAGCAAGAACTCTACTCCCTACAAATTTCATGGCAGAAAAATGCTAAGGGGCCTAAGTAGCAACCGAACGGTTGGACTTATCACTTTATAACTTATGCCATAGTGTTCTAGATAGCGAGATCAGATGGGGTGTTTCATGGTTAGGGGCAACGGAAATTGTCCCTATTGCTCCAGGACGCACCATTTTCGAGATATTTGACTCCTTGGCACTTAAGCCCGCACATTAAACGAATCGAACTGTTGTTTCCAGCACTTTTTGGCATATGCTATTGTAAAAACAGACAAAGTTACGAAAGTTGCTCCTAAGCACACATTAATCCATCACCCCCACGCACAGAGAGAAAACACAAGCCATGGTGATTCAATCACCCCACTACGGGTTGGCGTAAGGAAGGGCAGCCGGTAAGGAGGTGGATGTGTCAATCAACGCAGGAGGCTCGATTTCATCTGAAATATATCAACATATTGCCCATATGAACCAAGCCTCGGGCGCTTCATTCCCCCTTCCTTGACTATCGCTTCTAATCTCCCTACCCATCCTGTATAAGGTACCTATATAAGATAGGTTATACGCTTTTTGTGTTAGGTTACTGTTAACCGTCAAGCTGTTCACATCGTGGTAAGACCTCACGTCCTAAAACTACTATAGGTTCCTTTTCTAATCTACACAGCTTTGTATTACATTACATAAGTAGAGAGTAGCAGGTGTCTAGTAGATGTAGTTTCTAGCTATATTTTCAAAGAGTGTGGAAAACATTTCCCCGAGGCTAACACAAGAGACGACATGAGATATCTTGTAGTACAATTTTTCAATGCAAACATTGTAGAAGAGAGTTCAAGAACGCTTACAACGCTCAACGTCACGAAGCCGTGTGTAATGTAGCTTCATCGAGAAGAAAATATAAAGAGCTCAACCATATTCTAGCAAATACTGATTATTTAAAAAAGTACACCTCTGCGAGAGATTTTTAATTCCCTCTTGTTGTCTAGGCCTGCTACAAGTTCTGTTACTAAGCACACAATTCGAGATAAAAAAAGAAGCAAGATGATGATGAGTATGATGAGGATGAGGATGCTGATGATAATAGTGAAAATAAAGAAAAAGGAGAAGCAGAAGAAAAAGAAGATCTCAACATTTCTTTGCCAGTAGAACTCTATGATTTTGCTTCATTTTCTAAGCCTACTACACGTTCCGTCTCCGTGCAAATATCTCAAAAGGAAGAGATGCAAGATGAAATACCGGTAGAAGAAGATTTCAACGCTTCTTTGCTATCAAAACAAGTTAAATGTGTACCTAGAAACGCGACTGCAGAAGCACGTATTACATCAAAACAAGTCCCTACACATCGACTGTCTGCATGCAGGCTCAAATTTTACGACAAGCCTCTCTTACCCCATGTAGACGTAAGATACTGTAAAGACCCCAACCTACTCGCAACACTTTTGCAACGGCTAAGATGCTGTTTACACAGAGTATAAAGCAGATATTTTTGAAATAGAGCAAGAATTACTTCGTGCAGATATTATTGAGTAATAGCACTTCAAAGTGAAGACCATACCTTTAAGTTCTCTCTCGACAGTACAGTAGAAATAACACCTTCCTACATTCCCAGCCCTCACACTTACCATCACCTAAGTTATCCTTCTGTAGCATATAGTGGATCGAGCAGCTATACTGGTTCAGACCCTTTTCCAACATTTTCCCTTCCTTGGTGTGTTAACTCCACCTTTAGCTGTAGATCCGGTCTCAAGCCCGGATAAAGGGGGAGAGACATCCTAAATACTAGAAAAATGTAAACCCTTTTGCCATTTAGTCCTTTAGACTTTTTTCCCTTTTGCCCTTTTTCCATTTAGCAATTTTGTCCTTTATGCGGTCGCGCCCTCGCAGAGGGAGTAGAGTACCTGCTACACATCCGTAAGACAGGCTTACAACCTCTGCTGCTGTGTTAATGGCGGTTTCTACCTTCTAACGTCCCGGTTATCATGTAACCCTAACAATGCATACCTCCAAGCTTAAAATAGTTGATGTTAGAGCCTTCACAGAGCGAGTAGAATACTGGCTACACCTCGGTAAGACGAGACTACAACCCTCGCTGTGGTGTTAATGGCGGTTACTACCTTCTAACATCCCGGTTGTCTTGTAACCCTAACACCTGCATACCTCCAAGCTTTGAGCGGCTATCTTTCCTCGAGAGCCCTAGTGCAGATCTCCCCGGGTTAGTCCCACAAGAGTCCATGGATATGCAAGAGCCCCTGCGTTGCACTGAAGTTAGGAAGGTCAACCGGTTAGGAAGATGAAACCCCCGCATTAGCCCTATACGCAAAAAGCCCTAGCACAGCGCTCCCCAAGTTAGTACCATAAATGCCCATGTTTAACCACTAGCTCCTATGCTAAACTAATGTTATGAAGGGCAGCTGGTTAGAAGAATGAGCGATAACCCAGCTCCTCTTAAAGTTAGTCTAATGTAATCAATGAACAGCGGCTCTCCTGCCTAGTAGGCCCTGCCTCAGTTCCCAAAGTTAGGCGATAAAACAAATGGGCCATAAGTTACAAGTTTTAAACCCGTGAGGTAACTCTCTACAGTTAGGTCCATAAGCATACAGTGTGGCAGCCATCTTGCACAACAGCACTTGCCTCAGTTCTCGAAAGGGTGATAAAAGTAATAGGTCATAAATTACACGTTATGAGCCCCTGAGGCAGCCCTCTAGTTAGGTCTATACGAATAGAGTATCGCAGATATCTTGCACAACAGCACTTGCCTCAGTTCTCGAATGTTAGGTTGATAAAATTAAAAGGTCATAAGTTACAAATTGTGAGCTCCCGAGGTAACTTTGTAGAGTTAGGTCTATAAGAAGAATGTATCACCATTAGCTCCTGGTCCATCTCCTTAAAGTTAGTCTCATATATCCAATGTATAGCGGCAATCTTGCCTCGGGGGCCCAAGCACGAGGAAGTCAATCAATCAATCAATCAATCAATCAATCAATCAATCAATCAATCAATCAATCAATCAATCAATCAATCAATCAATCAATCAATCAATCAATCACTACTGATCTGCATTTAGGGCAGTCACCCAGGTGGCAGATTCCTGCCTGTTGTCTTCCTAGCCTTTTCTTAATGATTGCAAACAAATTGGAAATTTATTGAACATATCCCTTGGCAAGTTATTCGAATCCCTAACTCCCCTTAATATAAATGAACATTTGCCCCAATTTGTCCTTTCG